>NW_005054400.1:2542817-2542976 GCF_000277835.1 Geospiza fortis
TCTGCTGAAGGGTTTGCAGGGTAAAAGATGCTCTGTGGTTGCATGCTGGTTGTTTCCAGCCATCTGCCTTGCTGTAGCAAATGCAGATCTGTTGCAGCTGCAAATGGCTTGTAACAGCACCCTGTGCTTCCTTCTGCCTTGGCAGAAGGGAGCAGGAAT
>NW_005054400.1:2542986-2566004 GCF_000277835.1 Geospiza fortis
GATGAACAGTTGCCATTGTGGATTTTAATAGAATCAATAGTGTATTTTACAGGTGACAGAGGAGTACAAGTATGGCATTTTTCTATTAGGAATAGTGACATACTAGTGACATTTTAGAGGGTTTCTAGATAAGGCACAGCATCTCTTCTTGAGGCTTTTGTTTGAACAAGCACGTGCAAATATTGGCAAGCAGCTTCCCAGCTGATGCTATCACTCTTCCTTCCCCATTGCAGTTTTGGTCCTGTCAATTTTCTTATGAGCCCCTTGATATTGAACATATGGATTGGCCATGGCACTTAACTGCTTTTTGAAATCTAAATAATACTTCTCAGCCCTGATGCTGATATAGTGCTTTTCATCTGAGCCCTTTAACAAAAAAAAAAAAAAGGTAAAATAAGCCTGCTAAGCTGCAATTTGGTATTGTGTTTATTGACATTAAAGGTCAATACATTCTAAAATAATATTTCAAACCAAATGGTTTCTCCCTTAAGCTATATAAGTGCTATGAATAGAAATCAATACTATCTGGAAGTATTTGAGCTTATTTAGTAATAAACTCCATTCAGAAATCTTGAGGGAGGATCACTCTCTTCCATATGAACAGTTCACACTGAGTGCTCATCAGACACCTAAATTACCTTATATGCTGTCAGTTCATGGGTGATATCTCTGTTAAAGCTGTGCTTATAATACTTAAATGAGGCTGCAGCTGGGAGTTAACTTACATGGCACAATGCAAAAGTCACTCCAGCTGTCAGCTGAACAGGTTTCACTGGAGTTATGTCATCTCTGTGCAATGGAGTGTTAATGCTGGGAGGAGCAGGCACTACTTGTGAGATACAAGTGGTTGCTAGGACAGGCTTCAGATAAATCTTTTTGAGTTTGAATGTGAGTTTGGGAAAAGGGCTGACTTTGCTTTGGGCACCTCTTCTCCTGGATGTGAATGACTGCTGCTCAAAAACTCAGCCTCACCTTCATCCTCGAGCTTCTGGTGCAAGGGAGGCAGGAAGGGTGTGTTGGAGTGGATCTCACGTGCCTGGAGTCAGATGATGGCTCTGGGAAAATGGGATGTGCACTATGCAAGTCTGCAGCCTGAACGCTGAATTGTTGGAGCTGTTGTGTAACCTTCCCGTAATCTGAGTGCTGCGTTGCAGGTTTTTGTTGCATCATTAAACCTTTTCTTTCATTACTGGTTTAGGACCATTATACAGATCTCCTAATTCATATAATTAAGTGCTGGGCAGCTCCAGTGACATGTTGATTCGAGCAGTGAAGTGACTTAATGTCATGGTTGCTTGGCAGAGGCAGGCAGCAGCAGGTGGGGATGGAGACAGCTTTTGAAGAAAGGGGGAACTGTCACTGCTGCTTGGATGGAGAGGTGATACCATCCAGATTACAGACTGTGCTGGCAGCCATCTCTAAAGCCTTGGACAAGTCGTTTTCTGTCCCTTTGTGTCCCCTCCCAGCATTTCTCTGTTTAACATCATGCGAGAGGGATTCTTGCTGCATCCATGGGCTCAGCACAGAGGGACCTTAGGCTTAGCAGGAGCTGCAGTGGGAGACAAGAATATAGATTTGTTCTCTGTGTTTTATACCAAGATACCTCCTTAACATGTGGGAGAAAACCTTGTATTAGTGCAGCAGTTTATGTTATATGCTGCTGTTTGGTATCAGAATGTACATGTTCCCATCCTTGTCACAAGGCTTCTAAGTACAGTAAAAATTTATTTCTTTGAATATTTTTGTAAACTGTGTGGAAATGAAGAAGAAAATCAGTTTTGTATATGGGGAAGGTCAGATTAAACAAGTGAATTGTGTAGGCTTCATGGCTGGAGCAGAAATGCCTTGCACTGATGGTGAATTTGATTTCCTTCTGTGGTGATGGAGCTCAGTTACCTTATTTAGCTCCATTTTACATACAAGAACCGAGAAACAGGCCACATTGACAGTTTTGAACGATGAAAACAGGGGGATAATTTCATAACCTTGATATCATGGCCTAGCTTTGGGCAGGGTGATGGACCAGACAAGCCTTCAAACTGAAATTTTCACATGAATCTTGTTTGCAACCACTCTGCCTTCTCTCAGGGTCCATATCCTGTTCTGGAATATGTCATCTTCCCAGGAAATGTCTGGCATGTCCTGTCACAACCTGCACCCAGTATTTCAAAGAAAATAGGCCCATTCTTTTAAGTGGGGAGCTGTGGTTGAGTGGCATTTTCCTGTGCCTTTGAGGCATTGTGTTGGTACTCTTGATGATGGCCATGCTGAAGTAGTCCTTGCCTTCACTGTTTGTGCTTCCTCTGTTTCCTGATCTTCTGAAGGAGGTTTGTTTTGGGCTTTGCCCCCTTCTAGCAAAAGACACAACTCGAGACTGGCACCTGAATATCATGGTAGAGGAGAGAGGAAGGAGAGGGATCTGTTGCAGAATTAAAAGTTTTTAAAAACAGATTGTTTTAGAAGTGCCTGAGGGCTTGAGATGTTACTGCAGCTTGCCGCTGTTTGCTTTCTTTTTTAGCTAATCATGATACTGGTTCCCAGTAGGAAGGAGAGTAGTGGTCTTGCCATGGTGGTTCAGTGAAGTGCCGATCCCTTGCACAGATTTTAAACTGTCCACAAGTTAAATTTTAATATCTCCCACAGTCAGCCATGATGGTCTTGTGGAAACAGTTTGAAGTCCTTATCTCAAACCTGATGTGGTTTAACAAGGCTGTCTGTAAAGAAGCAGTTGCTGTTTAGGATGAGCATGGTGACAGGCTGCAGTTTAAACAAATCTCAGGACCAAGTCCTGCTTTTATTAGTAAAAAATGAATGGGTAACAAAAGTATTATTCTTTCCAGTTTCTCTTTTGTTCAATTTTGAAGGCTGAGACCTTTGAAGAACACTTGAGCAAGACATGCTCTTAGAGGTGAGGGGGTTTTCAGTGCTTGCAGAGTCCTTGAGGCACCTCATCTTCTCTTGGGGAAACAGATGCTTCCCCAAGATGTTTCCCACAGATGCTGTGTGTTATTGCCCAAGAGGTATCTGAGCCCAGGTTGCTGTCCAGAGGGAAGGGAGAGAGCCATAAAGCAGCACTGGTCTCTTTGTTTTGTTGCTTTGTTGTGATTGCTGGTGGAACTGAAAAACTTCAAACTTCTTCTTCAAAAATTCAAACTTCTTTCAGTTTTGTGCAGATCTCCAAGTTCTAGAGAGATAATTTGTGTCTGTCCAGGGCTAGAGTGAGCGGAAAAGTGCTCTTTGTTGCTTCCTTGCTTCCCTTTTAGTCCTTTTACTCCATGGGGCTATTTCTGTTTACAAATTCAAGGCGACACTGTCAAAAGAGTTTGGGTTTCAAAAGTTAACTTAGTGTATATGAAGGAATATTTATCTCCCATCTCTTGGTAATCAGGATTGATGGGACTGCAGTTAACATCTTAATATTATTGCTTGCTCTGCAATGTGTAGAGACATGTGAAATACGGATATGTTTTCCTTTCTATTGTTTTAAAATTCTTGGCTTTTCTTCATCCAGTATGCCAAGTCAGATGCTGCTGTCTAAACAAAACCCATCATTTACTTCCAGTGGAACGTTTTGTGTGTGTGTCAAAATGTGATGACCTGCAATCTGTCCTCCACTCTTTATGGTACAAATGTAGCTTGATGCAATGGCTATGAGATCACACTGTATTTACACTTATCCAAAGCAATGCAGATTTTAGGCAAATAATGTTTTTTTCTTCTATTTATATAGGATCATAGAATTGTATAGCTTAGAAAAGACGTTTAAAGTCATCAAGTCCAACCACTACCCAGCTCTGCCAAGGGCACCACTGAACCATGTCCCTAAGTGCCACTTCTGCACATCTTCTAAATGCCTCCAGGGATGGTGACTCCACCAATTCCTTGGGCAGATGTTCCAGAGCTTGACCAACCTTTGGTGAAGAAATTTTTTCCCGTGTGCAATCTAAACATCCCCTGGCACAACTTGAAGCAGTTTCCTCTTGTCCTGTCAGTTGTTACATTGGAGAAGAGGCTGACCCCCACCCAGCCCCTCGATCCAGCCTTTCCAGATCCCTGTGCAGAGCCTTCCTGCCCTCCAGCAGATCAGCACTCCTGCACAGCTTGGTGTCATCTACAAACTGACTGAGAGTGGCCTCGATGCCCTCATCCAGTTAGAGGTGTTAAACAGGACTGGCCCCAGTGCTGAGCCCTGGGGAACACCAGTTGTGACTGGCTGCCAGCTGGATTTCCCTCCATTCACCCACATACTGGGCCCAGCAATCCAGACAGTTTTTAGCCCAGTGAGCAGCAGAATCATACACCCATCCAAGCCCTGAGCAGCCAGGTTTCCAGGAGAATGCTGTGAAACAAGGTGTCAAAGGCTTTCCTAAAGTTTAGACAGACAACATCTGCACCCTTTCCTTCATCTACTAAACGGGTCACCTTGTCATAGGAGGAGATCAGGTTAGTCAAGCAGGACCTGCCTTTCCTAAACCCATGCTGGCTGGGTGTGATCCTCTGGTTGTCCAAGGAGTATGTCCAGATTCCCTTCCCTAAGGAATTAGGAAATACAGTTCTGACTTCTGGAAAGGTCTTGTGAGCCAGTCTCTCCTGGGAGATGCAGTAGAAGCAGGAAAAGGATATCATGGTATGCAAGTATAGGCTGTGTATTAAGAGCAAAAGGCTGTCGCACACTCAGTTGTACACCCAGCAGTCTGGGAGATGAGGATGAAAAGCAATGTTTTCCTTGACAGCATTTTATATGAAATTGTGAGGAGGTTTTATAGCAGGCAACAGCCAAAACTCAGAAAAATCCCACAGATTTGTTTGGGTGTCTTCTCTATGAAAAGGTTCCAGCTGTATCAAATAATCCCAAATAATCAGCTGTCCATCTCCTAGACCATTAGTTTTCTCATCTTGGTGCTGCTTTTTGAATTTGCTGAAAGGTTTGCAATGTCAATTACAACCAGATGGTGAGATAACTCATTCGATGTGTCAAAGTGCTCAGATGGCAGAGCAACAAAACATGGAACACTTCTCAGAAAAATAAAATAGGTTTGGGTGCAGGGAAAAAAAGAGCAAATTTGAGGAGTGGTTTCCTTTGTGCTGGACACTAGGCAGTGTTTGGGAAGGGTGGGAGTTTGCTGGGGAGGAATCAGCAAAATAACTAGAAAACCTGAGGTCCACATGTTGGGAAGATACCAAGCATATTTAAGAGTCCCAACTGATTCCTCTCAAATAGATTATCAACACAGAATGATTTCTTTTTTGTTTGTGTTATTCACTGTAGTTAATTTAATTTAGAAATATAACAAGACCACCTTTGGATGCTTTTCTCCTCTGCCTCTTGAGGATGTATCAGGTGCAAATCCATCTCTAAGGTATTGGGCTTTTTTGGTAAAACAACTCATCTGTTATAGCAATTGCATATATAATCCAAAGGGTCAGTTAATGTTATCTTCTTAAAATTGTAAGTAGCTGTAACACTGTCATTAAGCTTTCTTTTCCTCTCTTTTCATAAAGAAGAGTCGTTTTCCTCTCTCTTCATAAAGAATTGTTTCAGTAATTAATCAGTGGCCTGGGTAATTTCTGCTTTAGCTCTCTCAGTGGGGAGGGAGCAAGACCCTAAACAGTCTGCTATCAAATAATTGTGTCCTGACAAAAGAGATGTGTTTTCCCCTCTATTTTTACTAAACTCAAGCCAAATAGGATGTGTAAAGGCAGATGTCAAAAGGACTCTCCTTTACATTCTCATTTACTTTAGTGAGCACTGTGGGATATCATGACTGTAGGCCCTTTTAGGGTAGAAATTATCCAGAGTTACAGGTTGTTTAGAATATTTGCAGAGCCATGTAGAAACCAAATTGCTTTTTATAAAGCTACTGTATATCATCATTTTCTTGTAATAGTACTGAGCAGTTTTTCGTTTGTAAAGCAGTATGAGTTCACCCACAAAACCCATCTTTTTAAGATTCAGAAAACAGAAGCTATGTCCGTGTTCGTCAACACTTGGTAATGATTTCCCAGTAAAGGAGGAGGAGGAGAAGAAATCCCCATGGGGAAATCCTTCTGATATGGGTGTGCTTAGGCATGCAGGAGTTGTCCCAAAACAATTTCATGGGAAGCAGAAATCAGTTCTTTGGGGAATTAGTACTCTGATGTGGACAACCTTACTGATTGTGCAGGCTCTTTACACACAGAACTAAAATATATAAGACTTTTTAATGTTACGTTCTTCTTCTTGTAGCAATCTAAAAACTCCCACAGAATAAAACCAGACAAAAAAGTGTGAGGAAGAATTTTATGATCTATGTTAGTTTTTCATTGCTGGGCCAGTTTATTTTCTCCAGTTGCTAATACTTTCCAGGTCCTGAGCATCCAAGTGAGCTTTCCATACACACACCCTCATTCCTTAGTGGAGATGAGGAAAAACCTGCAGTGATTCACAGCATGCTCACTGTCTACCCTGGCAACGTTAGCCATACCCACAGTCCTTGTTGGTTCAAAGGGATAGCAGCAAACCCTGCTTTCTCTGCCAAAATATACAAATAGACTCTTAAAAGCCAAGTTATCAGTGTCTCAGAAACGAGTGAAACCACTGTATTGTTGTTGTATGTGCCTTGGAAAAAGCTGTTCCTTGGAAATCAGCACAGGAGGGCAAATAGTTAATCATTGCTTTATCAAACAGTAACCATCTTCTAAATTGAGGTCCTGAAAATAACACTACAAAAATGCCAGAGGAAAGTTCCAGTCTGCTTGTTTGTGATTGTGAGGGTGGTTTTTACTGGTTAATGAATCCAAAGAGTGTTTGTATGCTCTTAACTGGGATTTAAGAGTTCAGGTAATTCCACTTTCAGCTCCAGTAGTTTGGTATAAGAATGTAATTCAGAAATGTGTGACATGGCAATGAAGGAATTCATGCACAATCCTCATACTTTAGGAGGATGATTTTTTTTCTGGTTTTCCTCTTTGGTCTATATCTAAATAAACGTATTTGTAGTAAAGCACAGTACCCTGTAGTGTCTTGAAAAATACTCTCCCCATTCCTCAGCAGAATGGATAAAGTTTTAGCTGTTAATCTTAAGAAAAAACGTTGTGTAAAACTGACATTGAGGTATTCAGGTGATGCAGGTCTTGTGTAGATGGAGTGAGATTTGTTGTGCAGTGCCTTACCTTCCAGTCCTGTACTTTCCCCAGCTAATTCACACAGTACAATTGATTTCCCAGCTGGTAACTAGTTTTGCCATTGTTACTTCTGTGCTTGTAATTGCACTTTGAGGTTGTCAGGTTGGCTCAGGCTGTGAGATTCCCAGATGATGGAAGTTTTCCCAACAGGGAGAGTGCAGGGGCAGGGTGTCTCTCTGGTAGAACAGGAGGAGGCAGTTGGTGTGTTGTGCTTGTGTTAGGTGGTGTTTGTGTGCAGCCACAACCTTTCCTGGTGTGGTAACCAAATGATGGTCTGAGATACCCTGATAACTTTGACTTAGCTAATAAAATCTCCCACACAGCATTTAATAAACTATAACCCAACCTTGGCTTTTTCACCTTTTGACATTTGATTCACTTTAACTGCTCTTTCTAGGTATGCTTTGGAGACCATCCCTATGGATGAGTCTACTGAGTAGATTTTGCCCCTGAGCAGGAAATCAGCCTGTGGAAAATTGCAGGCAACCCAGAAGGGTTTGGCAGAGGTGTCCTGGTAGATTTGGGCTTCATCTGCTGGTCGCCATCTGCCATCATCTACCTTTGTTCTTGTTGAAACCCCTTGGTGTAATGGAGTCCACAGAGAGTTTGATGGAGTCTGTCTGTGTTGATGGATGCAAAGGACTTAAGGCCAGCTTAGTTGTTTGGGATACGGTGATGGACAGCACATCAACAGTTTTGTGGATAAACCAGATAGCAGGACAGCAGCAAATACAACTCAGCAGTGCAGTTATTCTTAGGTGGTGCCAGATGCCCATGTCTGTCTATAAATAGCCCTATCCATAATGTGGCCATTGTCCTGTGTGTGCTCATGGAACCACATGGAACTGCTGCAGGAAGCAGCACATGCCTCCCATATGGCTAGCAGGGGAGAGGATTGTTTCCATCCCCCTTGGCAAAGGTGTTGCAGTGCCATTTTGGGTGTGGGACTGCTCTCAGCCATGCTGACCCTTGCACCTGGTGACTCTTTCTTCTTCTTCCCCCTTCTAGGAGCTGAGTGTTGTGGCCTGTCCTACTTCTCCCTGCTCGGCGTGGGAACAACCTGAGGACGATCTTGGAGCCACCTGTACTGCTTCATGCAGTTAAAGTAAGGCTAAATGTTTTGGCAGCTCTTTTAGATATACAGCAGGATTGAGATGAGGGGTTTGGGAGAATGGGTTTGCCCATTGTCAAGCCATTTGTCAAACTTAGCCTTGACAGGAGGAGGAAATGATGGTATCAAAGCAATTACAATGATATGAAGAAATTCAACAAGTTATTTTGCCATAAAATACAATCTCTCTGTGGTTGGGTTAGAAAAGGGATATGTGGTGTTGCCTCCTGTATCAACCAGATGCCACGGTATAAAGTAGCACTTAACACTTAAAACATCAGCTGTTTTTCCCTAATATTTTAAGATGGAGCTTTCATGTCCCTGGAGCAGGCAGGCATACGGTTACAGCCCCAGGATTTCCACGGGAGCTGACTGGGATCAGAGCTGAGGTGCCTCCTGGTCGGCACAGCGGCTGTCAGTCTGTCTGCCCCGGAGCAGTCGTGGTGTTGAGGCTTCTGGGTTTGTTGTTCAGCTAACACCAGCTTCTTGGTGTGGTGAACCAGATCACAGGATGGATCTGACCTAAAAACGAGTATATGGTTACTGCAATGCTGACAGGAGCTGTTTTGACTCATGGAGTTACACCCTTTCTCTCCAAAAAGACTTGAATGTGCAAAAACTGTTAGCCTGAAGCAAAGAAACTGCCAGTCTTGCCTGGAAATGGGTGCTTGCCATGTGTGAGCTCTGTCAAGGGAGGGAGGGAGGAAAACCACTGCAAGCTGCCTCTTTTCTCCTCCCACTGTCCCTAACCTGTTTACCTTCTGCAGTGCCTTGTATTTTCCATGGTCTTGCCTACAAGACCAGTGATATAACAAGATTTAGTCCAAATCATTTGGTGTTACTGAGCTGTGGCAACAGCTGGGTGGATTAATCAGAAACTGTTGTTACTTGTAGAGAGACAAGTATGTATCGTAGTAATTTGGGTTGTCCTTTTTTCAGTGGGGTTGAACAGTGGAATTATACCTATTTTCAGACCTTGAGAAAGAAATGAAGTCCTTGGCATGATTATGAATGGAACCTGCTTTATCAGGAAAGAATAAGTGGCTTGCTGAGAGCTGTCCTCCAAGTTCATCATGTTTAAAGGAGGAATGCACACCAGCTGCAGAGAAGCAATTTGTGGCTTGATTTGTCATAGTATTTCTTAACTTTCTGCTAATTTGGGGAGCGTGGTGAGTTGCAGCAAGCTGTGCTCACTGCTGAGGAAGATTCCAGACCCTTTTTGGGGGTGACGAAGGGGATGACTTTTTATAGTCAGCTACAGCAGTGAAATCTCTGGTGAGGCCCGGCACAGGCAGCAGGAGCTTCTCACCTGAAGTCCTGCCTGGGAACCAGCCTCTGCCTCACGTCTGATTTCTGGGTGTGCCTCCTCTGAAGGATCTGGGAAAAAAAAAGAGAGGCTAATTTGGAGTTCAGGAGCAGCATTCTCATACCCTTTCCTTTTTCTACCTGCTGGTCTAGTATTTCCATAATTGTGTTTATAATGACAATCTTTTCATTTCATTCATAAAGTGGTTACTGCTTAATGAACTTCATGTTAATGAGCTCTGTAACATTTAAAATAGCTGCATAACTTGAAAAAAAGAAAAAAGCCATCAGCAATGAAGGGACGGATTTCCACTCCCCAAGCTTAATCCTGTGTTATAACATAATTGTGGAGAGTTGCCTGGCTGGGAACAGCTGCACAGCATGGGCCCTCGCTTCTGCAGAGCTCCTTGTCCCTGAGCTGGGGTAATAAATGATTTACTGGGGAGGCTGGGACCTGTGGGCACTTAACCCATTCATTTCCTGATGGACCAGCCTGAGAGGTCACTTTGTAAAGGCAGTGGAAAGAAACAGTTTTAAGTGTCTGCAAAATGTGAGTTTTGCATATGTGTGTGCTGCAGAAAGGCTCAGGTGCAGAAGGTGGGGTATTGGAACTGGGTACAAACTGTGCTTACTTGGATTTTCATTATTTCATGCTTTAATGTATTTAAAAATGGGGCTTGAATGAGTTTTCTATCTTTTCTGGGCTAGGGGTGTAATATTTTCTGTTGCTTGGGGTTTTACTTCCTGTAGGATATTCCCAGTGCAATACAGTGACCTGGGAGCAGAGCTCTCATTTTCCTTGCAGGGAATGCCACACCAAGTGACTCCATCATTGCAGTTGCTGAGTGAATGATGAGCATTTTTTGAGCCTCAGAAAGGATGTTTCAGCAAAATGACCATGTTCTCTCATTGCCTAAAGTGTATTATTTAGAGAAGAACATTTTCCCATAGTTTTGTGAGTTGAAGGAAGAGGAGCAATTATGAAGAAATAATTTGTAATTCTGCAGTGTCAGATGTGGTTGTGCTGTGCCACAGGGAGTGAGGTTAGCACAGGTACTCCTGGTAGGAAACCTGAAGTTTCTGATGAAATTTTCTTCTTCTGGAGTGAAGTGTTAGCCAGGCTTTTCCTGAGTAAGTCTGTGGTGCCTGGGGCCACAGTGGCAGCATTTGCAAAATGGAGCCTAAAGCGAAAAGTGAGTCTGATGTATTCTTCAGAGAAGAAAAGCACATTAAAATGTTGGGCACTGGAGCTTCTCAGACCAAAATGCAAGCGGAAACATGTCTTGCATCTTGGTCTTGGTGCCATTTTTTCCAACTCGACCTGTGGCTAGAACTCTCTGCTGTGGAGAGTTAAGGTTGGTGCATGCCTTTATTAAAATATGCATTGGGTAACTACCTGGTTTGTAAATGCTAGGAAATATTTAACATTTGTCAGCTTTAAAGTGTGTGATGTTTTGGGCATCATGGGTTGTTTTGTACTGCAAGCCTGTGTTTTTGGGAATGCAGTACAAGTGCTGTGGTTTGGGAAGCACAGAAAGAAGCAGGGCCTTGCTGCTCATCTCTGGGGCTTGGGGATATTTCTTTTACTGAAACCATCATTGCTCAGCATAGTTCCTAAAACAGCACAGCCTGGAGAGTCAGAGAATGGTGAAGTGGAGAAGGTTTTAGGACATGTGTTGTAGTAAGAAGTGTAGGAATCAATAGTTAGAGGCTTTGCTCACTCCCACTGCGCATCTAAGGCTATAGGCATCTCCTCTCTGTTGACAGCTCTCCACTGTGTTTATCCTTTTATGCACTGGGGTGAAATACTCCCCAAAGCTTGTTCTTGCCTCCCTCCATTCTTCACCTTGTAGTGCATCTCTGTTTTCAAAGATAACCAGTAACTTGCATGATGCTTCAGCTGGCCAGTTTGATACCTGGGGATTTTCATGAAGTTCCTGGTTAAACCCCCAATATCAAGAATCACCCCTGCAAACATGAGCTGGTTCTCATTGAGAGTTTCCCCACAGTTTACTGCCAAAACGTGTATTCAAACAAGAGAATGTACAGGAAGGTATAAACTGGATTTTGCTCATTTGAGGAGGCAGCTAGAATGTCTGCTAAGGATTTGTGGAAGTTAATATTTGAGCCTGAGATAAAAGTCTCATGCATACGTGAAACAGCTGCCCCAGAACCTGTTGGAGGACTTAATTTGAGTATAAACATATGTGTGCTCTTGCGTACATGCTGCTCTTTAATTCAAGTCAACTGTTAGGTCTTAACTTTATTAGGATGTAGCTACTTGAACTGAAGATGTGGTCTGTGATTTTTATTTTATTATAGAAGCATGATGCCTCCTTTTGAAACGTTGTTTGGATTTTACAAATCGATATCTTAAGTGCTGTTTGCCTTTAGTAATATATTAGAGGAAAAAATTTACAAGTGAGGGCAGGGTTATATCGGATTACAAGTGAATTGCTTGACAGTATGTGTGTACTGTAAAATGGGAAATTAATCAGCCTGTGTTGATGATCCATGGACATTTACAAAAGGCTGGTCTTTCTGTAGCACAAATAGATTCCGGAAACAGGAAAGAGGCTTATGACAAGAGGATGAGATCAGTTTGTATAATTAGAGCTGGCTAATAATCCTTTTTTACTCTTTGTTTTTCCAACTTTTACAGTATCTTTCTTTATTTGAAATTGGGCATATGAACTGTAAAGAAATAGCTGCTGTGATTTGAGTTTTGTAGGCTTGTTTTTTGTACCTACTAATAGGTGAAGGGATGGAGCAGGGAAATACATTTGAGAGGGATCTCTGCCTTCCCCCTACATGGAGAAAGCGCTGCTTTTGTTAACCCAACATTGCTTTATATCTTCCCAGGTTTTGGGAAAGAATTAAGTAGTCCAGGTGATTATCTTTTTGACAATTATGAGATTGAGATGGTCCTAAAGAAGAAACTTTATGTTGAGACTAAGGGTGTTTGGCTCTAGAGTAAGACGGGGCTGGCAAAGCTGAGTTAGGGACTTGCTATAGCATGGATAAAGGTTTATGCTTATTTTTTATGTGTGTTTTATGCTTGCCTGTATCTTAGCTTTGTGTTACACTTCATTATTTTGGGAAGGGTAATGGGAGAGGTTTGGCTGAGGCAAGTGGTGGGTGCAGCCCTTGGGCAGCCCAGCTCCCAGCCCAGGAACAGCGTGGTGCCAGTTCCTGCTGCCAGGAAGCTGAGCTACATTAAGCAAAGCAAGTTAATCTATATCCAGGCCATTTTATTAAATCATCAGTCAATTAAATTGGTGACGCTCTGTTAGCTTGTGTTGCAGTGAGGCTCCAGCCCCTCTGCAAGTGGCTCAGCTCTGCAACTCCCCCACTGCTGCTTGATGTGCTCTTGTACAAGCATGCCACAGTACTGTGGTTTCAACACTGTAAAGAAAAAATCCAGCAGATTTTAGACAGATCTTGCACTTAAATATGTTCTTTAAATTATTTTTTTTTTCTGGAGGGAGAAAATTGTTGGGCAGTTTCTTTTCTTTTTGTGAAAGGAATCTGTGTGTGTCTGATTTTCCTCGGGTGGCTTGCTGGGTTACCTCTGTGCTGTTGGAGGAGAGCCATGGTAGATCCAGAACAACACAAAACATCTCTAAACCTCCATTTCATCCCTCCCTTGTACCCAAGAAACCCCTGTTTTGTCTGTAGTTGAATGGCAGCATATGTTTTTTTTTGCAGACATTACACAGCTGGGAAGCAGTATCACCTGTGGAAATGCTGTATGAGGGATGAATTTTTATTCCTAAGCAATCCATTTAGTGAGAAAACATCATGTTCAGCAAGTTACATAAATTCAGGTGATTGTACACAAATACCTGGAGGTTTTGTAGTTCTAGGCTCAGCTGTGATACTAAACACAATGCTGCAGTATGCTGGTAACTTGTTTGGTGCTTTGTGTTTGAGATGGGGTTTCTTGTTTCCTCAGCTCCTCTCCTTTCCAGGGTCAGTGACTTTTGCTGGTGGTATCACTTCCCTGTGTGTCTGCTAAATAAATTTGGGATGAGTTACTTCTCCTAATGCCTCCAGCCTCCTGTTTCTGACCAGATATACAAAATCATGCATTATTATAACAGCTACAGAGAAAGTTGTTCTGCATTTGGAATTATGGTGCTTGTCTTAGGGTTTATTTTAGTCACTGAAATTGCAGCTACTCTATTTATACAAATTTCTCCATGCACATTCTTGAAGAGCTGGGCTATGGGTTTATTTTTCCTGTCAAAGCTATTTGTAGGTTTTGTCCTGTGGTTTTTTTTCAGTCTCCTTTCACAAGGGTTTTAAGGACAGGGCAGTAGTACACTGATTACACTGATTAGAAAGCTCATTCATTTTATGAATGGTGAGTTCTGGTGTTCATTCAGTGTTGAATGAAACTTGTGAAGCAGAGTGTGTGAACAAACCCATGTCTTGCCTAATACCACAAGGTGAGAGTAACTTACTGCAGGTCTCAACTTTGCAGGAATACACCCAGGAAAAAGACCACACAAGAAAATATAAGTAATAAAACCAACATCAAGTCATTGTTTCTTTCCATTTTCAGAGTTTTTGCTAAAGGTGAAAAAGTAAAAAAAAACAACAAAAAACCCCAAAATAAACCAAGAAGAGACTTTTTTCAAAGAATTGTGTTATAACAAAAAAAAAAAATGAGGAGACCGATGATGGGTAATACAACACAATAAAGGTCATATACCACTCAGAAGAAAAAGGGAATATTCCAGCTTAGCAATTCCCCTGACACTAGAGAGAACAATAAACTTGTGAAAGACATTGCTATTTTAGTTCTCTTTGCATGCAATCATGGCTCCCGCAGGAATTCCTCTGTATATGGGCAGTTGGTCTCTCTGCTCCCCTCACTTTCCACTTCCCCATCTTTATTTACCTTGTGTAGTTTAGAGCAGCAGCTCTGTAGGGCCTGAAACCTAATCCTTTTGATATATCCAAGTAGTTCATAAATTAACATTTTGTATAACCAGGAGTGCCTTTGAGGACACTGTGCTTTTTTGAATGAGAAGTGATGTGGCTTTGGAATCTTGGTTTTAGTTTTGTAGTGCAGCCACATAGAAGGAAGTGATGCAGCTCAGCAAGAGAGGTGAATGTGTGCTCCCAGGAAGTCCAGGGATTTCTTTAAACTCTTTCACAATTTCTGGGCTATTTGCCTAAAGGGTTGCCTATAAAGCAGGTTGCCCCACCGTGGGTTATTGGTGCCCCTGTTCAAAGAAATATATAAAGTAAATTCTGTTTGTCTTGCTCTCTTGCAGATAACTAGCATCAGTAGTGCTTTCCTAATTTTTATAGGATATATGTAGTGAATTGTTATTCCAGAGCCTTGAAATCAAAGTTTAGTCTCTTCAAACCAGTTCTACAGGATAATTTTGACAAACTAAGTTCTGTTGCATCAAAAGAAAGTAAATCCTCCTTTGGCTTTCATCCCAGCAACGCTGTGATACTTACAGCTGGAAAGCCATCCTGCTTTCTCTGCATTTCTGTTTGTCTACTGGAATGCTTTCCATGCCATCTGTAACCATCAGATTCTTCTTGTGTTTTTTGGCTGTTCTTTCTTGCCTACAAGCACAGGCTCTTCATGGCTAAGGCTGGGTTAGGTTTTCTTTGGGCTTTGTTTTTTTTCCTTTGGTACAGCTCAGAGTGCATGGGTAAAGCTTTGCAAATAAGGATCAATGTTTCTAAAAATCAAATGTTAAAATGATAAATGAAAAGGTCAAGTGCTGAGATTCAGATAAAGTTCAGCTTAAACTTGAAGTGTATGTCTAACTGAAGTTTACTTAAAATACCTAAAAACTAAACTTGAAAAGCTTGAAAAAACTCAAACACTTACAATTGAAGTTTGTTTAGTGCAGGAGGGAGAGGGAAAGGGGTAAGTAGGCTTTCCCAGCTGTACCACATGGATTAAATACCCCTCATCCTCCTGGTTGTTGCAGTTCTGCTCAGTTGTTGCAGGCAAGAGTGGTTGTTTTTGTTTCTACCATCCTATAGATCTTCTTTCTGATAAAAAAATAAATATGAATTTGTTAATGGGCAGCTCTTAAGAGTGGCCCTGTGTTTTCTTTCTTATATATGCTCCATATGGAGCCAGGAGTGGATTCTGGGCAACTCACAGAAGCTGAGCAGTGAAACCAGCATTTGATTTAACGCACTGCCAAAAAGAGCAGTCCTGACCAGGGTGTGATGGGAAAATGGAAAAGGCATTTTGGCATTCATGGTGTACAAAGTCCTTCAGCCCTGCAGGCTCTATGTGGGATGGGTTGGCCTGGAGGAGCACTGACCTCCCTGCAGATTTGTCCTCATGATACACACTTTGCCTGCAATGCCTAGAAGAAATAAGCCACCTAATTATGGCCAAATTAGTGGTAGCTGGGGGCAGTGGATGAGAAGAGGGTTTATTGCTTTGGCACGTGGGGTTTGTATCCCTTCCTGCTGCCTGTGCTTATTTGTAAACTCTTCAGGGCAGAAACTTTGTTTGCATTGACATTTTTACAGCATGTAACCAGTGGGGCCCTAATTTTGGATGAGGTTTTGGGAACCACAGTAAAGCAAATAAATTATTTTTTTTTCCTTTCTTTCCCTGACATATATTACCATACCCAGAGAAATAAAGAGCAGTCATTTGTCCTCATCCATGAAATTTTATGTGAAATAACGCAGAAGTTCTCTAAAAGAGACATTAATAAAACTCACTGTATTAATTCTTCAGTGCTTAACAGAGCAGAAGGGTGTCTGTCCCATTTTGAGAAGGCTCTAGTAGCTTTCTGTTTTGCTGACATCTGCACATTTTTATAATGTCTAAAACCACTGTTGCTTTGAAGAACTTGAACCTGGATTTTCATTTCATGTCCTACATTCCAATTTGCAAATACAAGAGATTTCACTGTGTTATCCTAAGGTGGAAAACCTAATACAATTCTAGAAACCTTGCAATGTAATTGTCTGGATGTATATGGAGCTTGTGATAAACCTCCCACTGAAATTCAAAAGGTTTAGCTATTTGTGAGAAATACCATAAATGTTTTAAATACAGGCAGCTGCTACTAGAACAGATTGTGTGGGCTGCCATGAGTGTGCTGGGTGGGAGCTGGGTAAGGAAGGTGGGATCTATATTTATATTTTATATTTATATTTATAGGTTATACTTATATTTATACCTGTTCTTGTTAGTTTGGCTTTCAAGACAGCTCATGTGCAGACTGGATCCTGATCTCACAGTCGGGCCAGTTATTCTCACTGCATTCTTCTGTATCTGGTACAGCAAGTTCTTCCTGCCCAAAAAGATAGAAATGGCTTTTTGGGCTCAGAGCATGCATTGGCTTGGAGGATGTGCCCCTCTAATAATAGGAGAAAACAAAGTTTAGCTGTTTAGCTTCCTTTCCCTCCACATTTTTACACTTGAAGTAGTCCAGCTTACTGACTTTGTTTGGATCCCTGTGTATCTTGGCTAGGTTATGACCAGTATGATCTGCTTTTATGTTTTCCCTCTTCTTACTGGATTAAGGGTTTTTTAAAGTTTTTCAGAGGCTGCTCCCTGCCTGTCTATTGGTTGGAGAAATTCACTTGTCTAGAAACCTAAATTTAGTCCTTTATTGACTCAGAGCATTCATTCAGGCTTATCTGTCACTCAGTTTTTCTCCTATGTTTTTGCCAAAGAACTACCTAACAAGATAAAATGAAATATCTTCCAAACCTGCCTGGCTCCTTGAAAACTGAGTTTGCATCCTCAGAAAAATTGGAATGACATGTACATTGTGCACCAAGGAATCACTTTAAGTGACTGATGTAAGGGCCAACCAGTAAAATAAAGGGGGGAAATCTTCCTGCAGGAAGTATTCCCATGATTTTTTGACAAGACTCAGTCTTCAGCAGTGTCACCTTATTTCACTGCTGCTACTGTGCACTTCTTTTGCCAAAAAAAAACCCAACAAAAACTGTCATGAGTTTGAAATCATAGGGGATTAGTCTGTACCTATGAGAAATTCTAAAAATCCATATGTGAAGTGAGCTTGAAAGCTTGGGGTTTTTTTCCAAGCATGATTTGATTTCTGTATGATACAATGAATGCTCTTGTCTTGGTAGTGTCTTTATGCTCCTGTTTAGAACACCCAGGTTCAGAACAGGAGAGAGAGGCTCAGATAGGTCATGAGGGAGCTTGGCAGATCTTGTGCATTTTTTTGGTTTTGTTTCTTTTTTTCATTTTGAACCCTCAGTAGGACTGGAACTGCCAGGGGCATGTTGTAGGGCACAAGTGAAGATTGTTTTCAGAGCTGTTCTTGGAGCTCACCTGCCCAAATGGCAGCTAGTGCTACTAATTCCCTCTTTTCCCGAGTAAGTTTTTGTAAGAGCTGAAAATACAGTGAAAACTATCAGGCATAACTATCAGGGTGTTCTTGCTGTACGAAGGGGAATCTCAAGGTTAAAAGCAGGTATGAAATTGGTTTGGATTTAAAACTCTTGCAAAATACTTCTCCATCTACTGGCTGCCTCAGAGGACCTTTTGCAGAGGGGCTGTTTTGATGCACAAGCTTGGCAGGTCGCTCTGGTATTTTAAAGCAACTGGCACAAAAACATTTTGTAAAATGAAGAGAGCGTGTGAGGGAGCAAGGCTTGCTGGAATCAGCTAAGAGAACTTAGGCTGTGGTTTAATTTCTGTCTCACTAAAGGCAAACTGTGGGATTTGGAAAGGAGCAAAGTATGAATAAGATCCTGCGTTTTTGGTGTGAAAAGCAGAATGGTATTTCATCTATTTTAAAAAGAGCTTGAAGTATTTGCAGAGCATTACCAGTTCTGCAGACATGAGTAACAGCAGAAATTCCATTTTTAATTGTTTTGCATTCCTTCATCTTAGGATCCTGGATCTCTTAATACACACATTAAATGAAAACTTAGAGCTTTTGTTTAGAGTGAATATTTTCTGCTGGAGTGGAGGAACTAATGCAAGAGAAATTCTGGTTCAACTGATTCAAAGCTCAATATAAGAAACTTTCACCTGGTTATAGAGAAATTCCAGGGACAGACCGGAAAGAGGAAAGATTCTTGACTAAAATAGCTTTTGCAGGATGAGTAATGGTAGATTTTGATTATAAAAAATGCAATCAGAATATGAGCATCATATATTCTGGAAGTTTTTCCTTTAGAGCATTTTTGATAGTTAGTTTTCTGTGTAGTTTTGAAATGTTTTTTACAAATAATCCAGTGAAAGGGGTAAAAAAATGAGACCAAATTACCTTGGACAAGGTGATAGTTGGATTTCTTGAGCAGCAGTGAGAATTGCAAATACTCATAAATGATTTTTCATGGGGGAGTGGGGGGGAATTGGTGGAAGGATTTCAATTAAGGATTGATAATTGCCATAAAAAGCAGATACGAAGTGAGGATTGCTAGGAGGAAAGGTGAACTGAGATGGACATGAAAGGGGAAGAGAAAAAGTGCTTATTGGAAAAAGGAGTGTGTGAGTGCTAAAGCAACTTATAGAGAAGTACCTACAATTTTATGAAAAATAGCTTAAACTTGCTTTTTCTTTTTTGTTTCAGTGTTCTGAGGTCATGAAACTTAATCCACAGCAAGCTCCATTGTATGTGAGTACCGGTTAATGCACTTTACTATTCACACAAAACACTTCCCATCAGCTTTTTGGAGATTCTGCTTCTTTTCTTTGCTCCCTAAGGAGTTTGTTTATATTAATTCAGTTGCAGATGCTCAGTGGTAACACTCTCAGGTAAGTCACTGAGCTCCTCTGGGTTCCAGCAGACTGTTTTAAGTAGGTTTTGAGCCATGTAATGCTGTCTCTGTGCAGGTATCCCCCACTTTTGTTTTTCCTCCCCAAAGCGTGCATGGCTGTGCTCGTGTGACTTGATGTGTTGAGAGGTGGTGAGAAGAAACTGCTAGTGTGGAAAACAGGGCATCCCAGTGTGCAGGGCTTGCCCACTGTGATAATATTTTTCTGTTTGGAGTTTTAAACGTGGCAGGGAGGACCAGGAGGCAGCGCAGGGCTGGGCTGCAGCAGGGGACGGTTTACGTCAGCCTCTCCGAGCTCGTAACCTCCATGAATAAGGAACAAGCTTCCCCTGGCCCTGAATAGCAGCTTTGTTGGAGAACATGGGCACTGTCAAATTAGACCTGGAGGTGTGGGGGTGTGTGAGCGTGTGTTCAATCTGTGCCAAAGCTGCCAGCCAGCTCTGTAACTGTTTGCTTTCCACATTGCCTTGCCATGCTGGGAGCAGGCTGAGCTGCTGCAGTTCGTGGTCCTGCCCACAGACCTCGCCAGCCAGGGCAGAGCTGGATGAGAAGATGGAAAATTTGAAGGGAAAATTGCTTGCAAATGTGATTTTTAAGGGGAAGGAAGAGAAACAATCAGGACTGGTGATAGACCTTTATCTTGGAGAGTGTTGTGTGTTGTCAATAATGGATCATATTGACCTGGCATGTCATGGAGGCTTTGAATTTTGCCTACCTTTAATTACCAACTAGAAGTTTGCATTGGAATTTATTCTCTACCCACTGTCCTAAGCGTGTGCTTGAAGCAACATTCAAATACTATGTGTGACCTGATTTTGTAGAGAGGCTTTCCAGGAGTACACCATATCCTGCATTTTGAAACTAAATGTTGCCTGAATTTTGTTAAATCTCTAGTCTAGTGAATGTACCTTGAGTTTGAAGAAACTTCATTTAAGCTTAGGACACGTTAAGGGAGAATGGAACTTATGTGCAAATATATTATGAAATTGCTACAGTAGAAACACGTGAATGGTGTAATGCAGAATGAAATTATTCTCATTTGAACAGTGTATGACTTTGCTAATATGGAGGCTTTGTTTTCTCAGGCTTATCTGCTGAATTAGTTTATTTTCCCACTCTTTTGTATGGGGTTTTATTGAATATGTAATACTGAAGTGGTACACTTAGAAGTCCTCATCCCCATGTGACAGAGAACTGGGCTGAGGTCAAATGTAGCCTGGTGTAAAATAATGATTGTATAGCACTTGGTATAGTGTTTCTTTGCAATGCAAATAAGTTACCTTATTAATACATCAGTGACTCCCTTTTCTCTCCTCTTCCCCTGGCCAGGTGTATACACAAATCAGCTCCCTTTCAAAAAACCAAATTTGTTGGTAGCTTAAGGAAATTTGAAAGGTCAAGATTTAGTCTTTCTGTTTGCTCTCAGTATAAATGCTTTGTACATTTTAATATCAGTTTTGTTTTCCATGTGTTGCTAATTGACAGCTCATCTGAGAGTTGTTAGGTGCCAGCAGAGCACAAAGAAAAGGGGATCTTCCTGGTATTTCTATTTTTCTAAAGGCAGACACAGCAGTCTTGTGGCCTGGCCTTTGGAAGGCAAATAACAAACCTCACCACATTCCTTCTTCAGAGTGATGGCAACTCCATTTTTCATATACAGCCTCCTTGATGTTGTTTTCAAATTACTGAGAACAGTATTCTGTTAATTCCTCCATAAGGAATTTCATCTCTTTGAATGACTGGAAATAACAGGCAATACTGACGTGTCAGAGGATTTCCCTATCTTTGTCTGCTTTCAGGAAAATATGCTTCTCCCACAAAAACAAAACTCTTTTGTTTTTGACAACTTTTAATTTTCCTCTTTTAAGCTAATATATTAGATTAAGGATTATGCAATTTTGTTTATTTTTTTTTACTAAATCTGCCATGAGTTTCATCCTCAAAGATCCATTAGAATGCTGTTTCATCAGCAGCATTACGGAGCTCTTTTTAGGAGGAGAAAGTAAAAAAATGATCAGTTCCTGGGAGCCAGTTAGAGAGCTAAAGCATGCTTTATCCTGTCTGGTAATTACCAGGTTGCCCAGGTTTCATAATTCATAATTAAGAAAAGGAGTTTGGGAACCTGAGATGTCCAGTGTGCTTGGGGCCAAAGTTTTTTGGGTCATGGAAAAGATGGTATTTCCACATACACACCAATAGAAGGGTAGAGATTCTTGTATTACTCAAATCAGTGTGCATAAAAGGAAGGAAGACCACCTGCTGTATCCTTCTTGGTACTTTCTTTTGGCTGCTTGAACTTCTATTTACCTTTTCTGTAAAAATCATCTGTGCTGCCTCTGCAGAGCTTCTGACCACTGAGAGGTCACGGCCTGTAATGATGAGACTACTGGCCCTTGTAAGTGTGAAGATTAAGAAATAAGGTGGAAAACATATCCTGTAATAATGAGTGTTGTGTTTTTGTGATTCAGTGCCTCATTTCAGCCTTGCCTCATTGTTCTCTTGTTGATGAGGTTGCCAGGAACTGGAGCTCAGCATTGTTGCAGGTCTGGGCTGGGGCAGCTGCTCCTCCTTTGCTCTGCCAACAGCTGGCTCCTGTCCCCCAGGAGCACTGTATGTGTCACCCAGAGCTGTTGTTACCTCCACTAAGGAGCTGTTTCAGGAGCTCCCCTGGCCCTGGGAGCTGCTCCCAGCAGTGCAGTCATGGGGCTGAGGAGCTGGTGCCAGGAGAGATAGGGCAGGGAAGTGTTCCCCAATTTAGCTTGGGTGCGATAGCGCGATGCCGGTGCTCACGTGGGATGGGGGGCAAGCAGCTCCCCCACCCCTACCACTGTCAGCATGGAATTGCATTTAGAAAGGGTGGTGGGACTTAGCAGAGCCTGTGTCTGAATATTATGGGGTGAATTTGAAATAAAAATGTTCAAACTCACTTCCTTAAGATGCATTGATTTCTTCAGCTGCTAAAAAAAGTGCATGTAGCTGGGCACCTTTGGTTATCTGCCTCAGACTGCAGTTGGGAGCATCTTTATTGATGCACAGACACTGGATTCAATCCAAAACTAACTTTGCTCACATCCCTCTTGTATTTCAGTGCTATCCTGCTGATATGGGAATTCTTATCGGGCACAGTGTAGAGGATGCAGGACAGTGTTTCACACCTTACTGGGTCTGCCGGGGCCTTTCTGCTCAGGGAGCCTGGGGTCTCAAAACTGAAGGACCAAGGCTGGCAGGGCTGGGGTGGAACAGGAGGATGGGAGATGAGAAGTCACAAACTTCAGTTTTCTTTGGTTTTTTTACATGCTTGCAGTGACCTCAGTGATTGTCGTGTTTTTATAAAAGTTGTATCTCCCTACTACCAAAAGTCAAAATTTCAACTTCACCATTGTAAGGTACTTCCTGGCTCTTGTCACTGTTGTATTGGAATATCCACATCATCTAGGAGTATGAAAAAAAAGGATTAATAATGCTCTGAACAATGGAGGTGTATTATTAGGTGGCCGTTTTGTTGTTGTGATTCATTAATTCTCTGTTTATAGATGAGATTGTTTACATTAGTCACGTAGATTAAACTCCCCTGTTGCTAACATCCTTGGGAAAGTGCTTTGCAAATGTGAAGTGTTGATCTTTTTAGAAACATTATCATTAATTGCGAGTCCATCAGATTATTCAGCAG
>NW_005054400.1:2566014-2590047 GCF_000277835.1 Geospiza fortis
AAAAGCCACATCCTTATTTCCACCCAAACTTTAATAAATATGGAGTACATGTGAAAGAATGATCAAGGTTGTATCTTCAGCTGCATAGAGTGTCCTGAAAATCTCCCTTCAAAAGTGATGTGCACAGCTTCTGATTTCAGCCTCTGCTGGCTCTGGGGTCTCTGTAGAATTATTGATCATTTTTGTAACCCAGTCGCATCTCCTACATCTCTGAAATCAATGTTGGCTTGGGTTTTTTTTTTTTAGAAAAATGACTGGAGAGCAGTATTTGGGCATGAATGTTTTGGAAAAGCACTGGGGTGACATGCAGGGAAATGTTGGGAAACATTAATCTCATCCACTCTTGATTGCAACCAAGGTTACAACCTTAGATCTGCCTTTAAGACGGGAATATTTTTTCATGGTGATAATGATCAGTGGGTGTGAAATGGAAAAGATTAGCAGCTGGAGAAGCATGATGTATTTCTGCAAACCTTTTTTTCCTTTTTCCTTTTAGATTAAAAGGAACAAACTTGTTTTAAATCACAGCACTCCTCTGCATGGTTTGTCTAAGGTGTGCCCACGTTATTTGGAGTGACAAACCCAAATGTGTCATAACTGGTGATTGCATGAGAGGGCAAACATTTAATTGATAAAAATGCTGCCATTGGCTTTGGTCTTTAATCAGGTCTGTGGATGGAGTCTCTTGTCTAAACTGCCACTTAGGAGCTGTGTAACCTGCAGAGTTTCTCAAGGACACTTTTTGATAGAGATGAGAGCTCCCACTTCCAAGGCAAAATGTCATGCAGCTTAATGAAGTATGAACTTCAAAAGCCTCAGAAAGAATGCATTGACCCTCTCTTAATATAACTTGGGGTTTGGGTACTGTAGGTCCTCTTCTGTTAATGAATGAACTACTCCTGTAAATTCCCCAGTTTGTCCTGCTTTAATCTAAAACTGAAAAAAAGGATATTTCTCCCCCCACTTACATCTCATATAGAATGAGGCCCTACTGAAGTGCACTGTGTATTCTTGAGAAAAGCAATTGTAATGCCCTCTGATGTTCAAGTTTTAAACCACTCTCCCCCAACTTCTGAGTTAATATTAGAGAATTGAAGATGAAAGTTCACAATACAGAGTTTTGAGGCTTGTGTCTGTCCCAGGTGCTGTGAGGTGTTGTACCTGTATGTGTGCCTCACATCTGGCTTCTTACCTCAGGTGTCACTGTTGTGTGATATATAATTAATATTCTTCAGAAATCTCTACCAAGAGGACAAAAGGACAAAATGAAATACTTTTATGGTTCTACAGTAAGATGCTGTCATGAGGTTGGCAGCTGTGCTTAAGTTACTTTTCTACTAAAGCAGAATTTGTTTGCTTAGTGGCATGTATGGTGACAAAGGCCACTGAGATGCCTGAATATCTGAGGTCAGCCCAGCAGAAAAAGGAGAACATACCACACATGCTTTTGATGTGGGAATTTCTCACGAAAGTCACTATACAGAAGCCCTGTTTTTGTTTCTCTCAAGGTCCTTAGGCAAGAGGACAGCCAGCCTTGATGTTTAGTTCAGCTCTGTGGTGAGAGGATCTGATAAACCTCTTGTCTTTTATTTGTTGGGTACTTGATTTCTTCTTAATGACAAACTAGCTTTCTGCCCTACCTTCAAAATGTCTTTGAGTAATGAATGAGTGGAGGCCTCTGAGCACCTTTTACAAATAAAATATTTGCTTGCATTACTTGTGGAAGAACCTGCTGCTTGGTTGGTTTTAAGAAAGTCAGCTGGGGCGCCTGAATAAACTGATTTTTTTTGAGAGGAGTATATTGCAGCTTGTCTGGCTCTGCTTTAATTCTCCAGGCAAAATACTTTCCTTACTAAACTGTGCTTGACCTCATCTTTTAAGTTTTTGTCACTCAGATCTTTGATTTAGATTCTTTTCATCCTCCACTTCCCAAACTCTAGTCTGCATCATGCAGGAAGCCATCCCTTCTGTGGAGATGGGTGTCTGGCAGCTGCCACCTGAGCTCAGCAACGTCCCCTGGCAAAGCTCCCTGCTGCTTCTGGGTTCTGTCACACCCCAGTGCAGGCTTCTGCTCAGTCTGGTTAGTATGAGGCTGATTGCTTGGCTTGCTCCTCTTAAGAGAGACATTCTCTAGCTCATGAGATCTGTGTGATGTTAGCATAGGGCTGTTGGTGAAATGGTCACTTTTGTGCATTTACTGAAGGCAGCTTTGCCTGGACAAGTCGGATGACACTGCCAGGCCATCAGCAGCATCTTCCTCCAGGAGAAGCTGTTGCTTAAATTGCAGCTCAGAGGCCTTTTCTCAACCTTTCTTCCAAAGAGTCTAAAACTAAAAGTACTGGATATGGGTTCAAAGCCCTTCTCCCCTCATTATCTATTTGAACTTTTCTTCTGTGATCCTGTTTTGTGGGTGTGAAAGTGCTGGTAAACAATAAACAGTCTGGCTTGAAGTCTGCAGCACTGCTCTGAAATCCTGCCCTTAACTCACCAGTACTTTGCAGCATTATGTGTGAACTTTAATATGACTTGCAGAAGATGCCAGAGCTGGTACAGCTGGTAGGGGTGGGAAAGCAGAGACAATGATCTGCTTTTGGGGAGCTGTTAGATTGCTTCCTCCTGCTTTCTGAAACTGCAGAAGGAATCCTTATATTATCACACTAGGAGTTATATTAAAATTGGGTGAGATTATGTACATGTCTTAGGCTCTGTGTTTGGGATTCATTCTTTCTTGTGGTAGCTGATGAGCTGGGAGTACCTGGACAGACCCAAGAGGTGGTGTCCCATCCCCAGCATCACTGACAGTGTTGCCTCCTCTCCTGTCAGGAGGAAAAAGCAATGGAGGTCTGCATTTGAGTTTAAGAGAACAAAAATACTCTTCAACTACTGTTCCACTGTGGGATGTATTCTTATGCTACCTTTAGAGTGAACAAACACATTCCCATGTCATTCCTCAGGATACATGCCCGTGCTGTATTTCCTGAGAGTCATTTTGTTCAGCTAGAGGCAGTTCTGACAGCAAAGCTGATGTGAGAGCAGTGCTCAGGAAGATGTTGATTTCGTGAAGCCAAAATTTCACATAGCCTCCCAAATCCCGTGCACTCTGCCTGAAGTGCTTCCCATTGCTTCCTCTGCCTGGCTCAGTAAAGCAATTCCATATTGTGCTTATGTGGAAAATAAAATAATTGTGAATCACTGTAGCTTGATGCTGTGCAGTGCCATCAAGTGGCAGTTCTGTCGCAGGACACATTTTCAGGGCTGCCTGTGTTTGTATTGATGTTTCAAAGTGTTTCTTTTAAACATTACGAAAGTTTCACCTGTCTGCAGTTGTGGTTGGGGAGGGTTACTTCATCAGTAAGGTAATGATGATAATGTTTTCTGTTCCCTTATGGCAAAAATGTCACTTTAAAAAGAGCCTCAGTCATTGCAGTAGCTCTAAGTACTGTAGCTGTGAAAAATTTAAAGACTGGCGAGGATATTTTGCAGCTGGCACGAAAATGAGTGCTCTGGAACACACTGAGCTCTGTCTCTCCGAAGGTTTTGCTGTACTGTAGAGGAGGCTGAAGTACCAGGGAAAAGCCATCCTTCAGCTCTCTTCTGCTTTTGGATCTTCAAACCTGATTTTTTTTTTTTTTTTTTGCTTTTGGTTTTCTTTAGGACACCCCAAGGCTATTTGTGAAAATAGTCCAGTGGTAGAAGATTGCTTCTAATAATATGTCATCATATGTACTTTATCTTCCAGGAATTGTGACTCTCTCCATCCTTCTGGTGCCAAGAGAGTAGCTGGATTTCTCTTAGTCACTGCACACATTCAGACTGCCTGCTATTGCTCCTAAGCACTGCAATTTTGTTGTTATTGCTAGATGGGCAATTAGTAGGAAATACTATCAATCACTCAAGCAGCTGGTTATAAAATTACCTGGTTTGGTTCTCGTAAATGTAATGAAGAACTGAAGAGGCTTTAGGATGAGGCCAGAGCAAGACATTCACATCAATTTGAGTGTGTTTTTCTAGGAACTGATTGAAGTAGTTTCCAGAATTTCAGAAAAAAAGCCTTAAAGACCAGTACTTGTAGAATCTGGATAGTACTGGAGGGGACATTTTGCTACAAAGAAATGTCACCTTCTTTTGTCCTTTCTTTGTGTTCATTGTGGTGTTACATGAAGACTTGCATAATTTAAAGGTTAACCCCAATGTATTACTGATTTTGTGTACATCTACACCTCCTTCTCTGTACCAGAGCTGTACAGGGCTTGTGATGGAAGGGGCTTGGGGTTGCTGTCAATACTTGCTTATTCAGGCCAGAAAGTGCACAATTGTTTAAGTGAATAGCCTGGCTAACACTAAACTGCCCAAATAAATGAAAATTAAATTGATATTTTCTTTACTATACTGCCAAATCCACCAAAACAATAAAGTTCCCATTGCAGTTTTTCCCTGGGTGTTTACATGTAGTACAAAAGGGTGAATGACACTCTTCTTATCCTGTTTTTCTCCTTAAGTTTGATTTTGCTGCTAATTGTACTGTTAATTTTACCGTGTTTTTGTGTATGCTAGCACTATTAGAAATGCCCTTGGCTGTTTGGTTTTGTGAGGGCTGTCTGTGTGCAGCACAGGCTGGCACTGAGCTGATGCACTCTGCATGCTCTGAGTGCTGCAGAGCACGTGGAGCCCTGTGCTGAGGCAGTGGTACAGCTAAATCAGCTATTAACAGCCCAATCTAATAACCTGCCTGGCTCTGGCGAGCAGAATGGCATGTCAGGAAGATCTCTGCATGAAGATAAATCATGTGTCTCTCTCAGCACTAACGAGATCCTGTTACTTTGATGGATTTCTGCTGGCAGTCTGTAGAGATCTCCTTTGAGCTGCATGGATTAATATGTGTGTAATGGTTATAATAGCATCTTGACACTCAATAAAGACTCATCTTGGGGATGATTGATTTGGAGGCTGACATGCTCTGTCAAAGGATGTGGGCCACTAATAATGGATTTCTTCAAGCATACCCATTTCCACAGGAGTTTGTGCTGCTCACACTGGTTCAGAGTAGAAAATTGCACATTGCCCTCCTCAAACCTTTTATCTCTTTGCCAACAAATCCTGCTGCAGGATTAGACACCTGGACTGGCTTGGGCTGTGGTTGAGGCTGTGAGATGCTGTTAATAAATCAGCCCTAACAATGTTGGCTCTACAGACAGAGGTTGAGGGTGTTCATGCTGTGTTTTTCAGCAGAGGTAGCATTCAGGGTGCATACATGAGAGCCAGCTTGGACCTGGAGGCAACAGCTCAGGGCTGTTTAGCATAAATGTCCTTGTTTTCCCACAAATTCTTTTTTGCCCTAAGAGTCTTGAATAAATGGTCTTTTCACTCTGTACTTGTGTCAACATTTTATCCATCAGTATGCTAAGCTAACCTTATTTTTGGACCAAATTCTTTTTCACCTTTGAGGAATGAAAGTGGTGGAGAGTAGAAAGTTATTTTGTCTCTATGTCTGTTTCAAGTCCTGTCTTTGTGGCTAGCATTGGAAGAGGAGATCACTTGGCTCAGTGCAATGTTAATGAAATATGGAAGGCATCACCTTGATTTGCTCTGTGGGCTGGCAGAAAAATGTCTACCATCATTCTGCTCTTTTGGTGGCCTGTGGGCAAGACAGAATGGTCTGTGATTGTGTTTTCCAAAGAGTGAGAGAGTGCTTTGCAAAATCTGGCTTTCTCATCACAGAGGTGCTCAGTGTCTGTGCTGTTAACCTGAAACCTTTCACTGGTAGAAATAATAGCACTACTGTTAATTTAAAAAGGAAATAAGGTTAGGTCTGGAGGTCAATTTTTTAAAAAAAATAATTATTTTATTTAAACTACTGGAGTTATTCTTGTTGTCTTCTTTTGTGCGGGTGTTTTTTTTTTTTGGTTTTTTTTGTTGTTTTTTTTTTAATTAGGGAAACTTCTCTGCTTCATGCTTTAAGATCAAGGAGTTTGAAGTCATTGACTATGAAAAAGGACACAATCTGCCCCAAAACTTGGCTGCTTGCCATTCTATTTATTTTTGGAGTCTTTCCCTGAAGGTTTTATCTACAGGAGGTTGCAACACTCCGCCCCAATGACATCCATCTTTCTCCCTGCTCCTGACCCAGGTCACTGCCTTAATCATGGGGGATATCTCCAGGTGAGGGGGGATTTCTAGAGCTGCTCATGTTCAGACACATTGCACAGCCCTACCTTTGTTCCTGGGGCCTGGAGTTGTGCAGAATGAGCTGTGTTTGATGTGACTTTTTTTTTTTCCCCACTAAGTGCTCCTCTGAGTCAATCCATAGTGGTGAAATTGAGGATGTCTGTAATAATTGCTGTTATCTTGCTGTAACAGATACCTCTGACCTCCTCCTATGGTCCCTTCCTTTTCTGTCCATGTGTTGGGAGCTTGCAGGCTAAATGGCCACATCTGGAGATGGGGATGGATGTTCCTGGCTGAGGCATTTGAGATCCACTGACAAACTCAGAGAGGGAAGGGGACTCAGCTGGGTATTTTGGAGGTAGGACCCATCCCCAGATTGTGCCCCTCAAGTGTGAGCTGTTCATCTGTTAACCTGGGAATAGCAGCCTGCAAGAGTTTGGTGGATGTAGGTTATTTTCTTGCCATGGAAGAAGAGCATTCTGTGTTTTTTGGAGCCAGCAGCGATAGTGCTGTGTCACAGCTGACTGGCTGGAACACTTACTCAGACCTGGAAAAACTGGGATCTAAGCCTTTCTCAATCAAAGGGTTATTCCAGGAGATGAGAGCATTGTCATGTTTGCTCTAAAAATAGTTGCCCAAACCCCCATTTCCTTTTGCAGTCAGGAGCCTGTGTGGCTGCACATGGTTTTGTTCTGCATGGGGATGTCCATGTGTCCTTTCCAGATGTCATTCTCCGAGGGTTTAAGCACAAGTTTGCACCAACCCAAAATAACCTTAGGAGGGAGGGATCTTCCAGGGTGCTCAGCTGAAATATGGGAACTGTCTGGGGGCAAAAGTTTAGCTGCTGATCTTGTTGTGTACTGACAGAGCTAGATGGTAATGGGTCATCAAGCATCTAAACAATTATATTCTACTTTTTTCCTTATCTGATGATTTCTGCTACATTTTTTAAAGGTGCCTTGCAGTTCCCCTTTCCATGCTCCAGCTGCTTTCAGACTCCTCTGCAGTTCTCAGTTTGAGGTGGAATTATCTCAACTTTCCCTTTGATTTTGTCTTGTTTAATTATTTTAATTATTGTCAGTGCTGCACCCTTTCCAAAGAAAACGTCATGTGATTGAAAAGCCAGCCGTTCCTTTAAAAGCCATTTGGTTGAAAAGTACTCAGTGTTTGGACCATGATTCCCATTTCAATGATGGGGAAACTCAAAGCACAGGGATGTGAAAGGACTTGCCTCCTGCTGGAATTCCAGCCTGATCCTGGGGACTCTGTGTCAAAGCAGTAGCTGGGGTAACAGCAAGTCCAACTCCATCTAAAAATGAATAAATAAAGGTACCAAAGAGCCTGAACTGCAGGAGGAGAAGGAAGAAACCACAGCTGTGATTTTGTGCTGTACTGGGTATGGTGAAGCTCTCCTGGGAGCAGTTTAGGACTTCCCAAAGGGGAAGAAGCAAAAATGCAATAAAGCAATGACTCAGCCAAGGCCTGATTCATGTTATGAGTAGCGGAAACAAAACAGAACTTGTTACAATGGCAGGTTACATTTACTCATCTAATCCAGCCTCTTTCATAAAGCATCCTATCTACAAAAACCCAAAATCTACATCTCTTAGAAGGAAATACCTAGGGAGAAAAGCTTTCTTTCCTTCATGTGAATCTCCAACCCATCTAACCCATGGACTTCCCATTCAGGAGGTTTATGCTGCATGAGGACACAGCCATAGTTTGCTGTCAATGGACAGCAGCAATTTTTGCATTTTGCTTTTCTGGGTAGAATAAATTAATGGTTGGTGGTGTTTTCTCATGAAAAGAAGATTGTTAAAGTAACAATAAAGTGCTGCAGTAGTGCCATCTAATGCACGCTTAATTTTCGTAAGTATTTTTAGATTCTGTGTGTGGAAATCAGTGGGTGGTTAGTGGCTTAAGTAAGGTTCTTTAAAATTTCCAGTATGAACCATGGGGGGAAAAACCAGCTTAGAAATGAAATGCTTCAGCAACAAAAGTACAGCTCGCCTTTTGGAGTTTTTTAGGGTTTTTTTTGGTATCTGGTGGAGGGTTTTTTTGTTTTGTTTCTTTTTTTTTTTTTTAATTTTGTTTTGTTTGTTTGGGGTTTTTGGTTTTTTTTGTTGTTGTTGTTTTTGTTTTCAGAAATGTTAAAATTTGTTAGTCAGCATGTTAAGAATTTATTTTTCCCTTTTTCTGTGTATTGTTGACAAGTGTACCTGTTACTGGTAGAGCTGAAAACCCTCGGGGAACCTTCCCTACTGCTGACTAAACTCATGGTTTTCATCTTGAAGCCTGGAGTTCTGCATTTTCCAAGGCTGTTTTCATGGTCCCAAATGATGACCAATTCCCCTAAACCAGACAGATTTCCAGAGCTTGAAGTGGAAAAGAAAGATGTTTTTATATGCTTACAACAATTATTTCTTTTTGGAAGATAGATAGTATTTTTGAGGTGATAACATAATTGATCTTAATTCTTTTGAACTTAGAGGTTTTGTTCACTTTATTGCCACTTCCAAATATTGCTGATGTCATCTATTAAAAAAAAAGCCTTTGAAGGTAAATAGTCCATTTTAACAGGCTTACTTGGGGTTGTTTGTGCTTTGCATACACACCATCCGCAACTGCTGGAAAAACTACTACCTAAAAAGGTGGAGTTATGCTAATGCCAGCAAATCATGCTGACAAACAGGTGCCTTGTCTAGATAGTTTTGGGGTTTAGTTCTAATGACAGAATTTGGGCCTTTTTAGAGATAATTGTATTTCTGCTGCCAAAACTTCAGAGATGGGCCACTCTAAAATTCCTTTCTGTGTCCTTTTCTAGTTTAAAGCTCGAGGTCAGGCTTGGCTTTTCCAGTGCACCTGTCCCATGGTGAGGCAGACCTGCTTTCTCCCTGTGGTTTGGAAAAGGCAATATGTGTATAGGGAAAAGCCCCATCCACCTTCTTTACATCCCATTACATCTGAGACTAGGGATTTTTCAGATCCAGACAAGGGACAGGGTGGCCTCTTTCATGAATGGACCACAATGGAATGTTTTCATTTCCAATGGGCTTTAAGCCAAGTAAATATTAGTCGATCCAAACTAGTTTTGAAATTAAATTATTCTTATTTGTTGGAGCATTCCAGAGAATGGCTTTGATCTGTCTGTACTTTCACCAAAGGGATATTGGCGGGCTGGCCTCCCATTTCTAGCCATTTGGGATGAAAGAAGGGTTATAATAACCACCTTGTGTGGCAGTGATCCTGAACAGATGACATTTTTTGGACAATATTAAATGAATAAAGGTAAACATACTTCAATTAAAATGTTTTTGGAGGCTGAATGCAATAGGGCTGTTGGAAAGTCTTCTATGTGGGTTGGAGGAATTTGGCTGCATTTGTAACTGATTTTCTTTAAGTCCAAAAATCTTGGAAAGAGAGGGGTTTGTTCTTTGCATTATTTCCTTTCCAAATAAATACATTGTTTGAATAACTTAAAAATCAAATCAAAATTGGCAGTGAACAATGAAATTGTCAGTAACTGGGAGGTAGAGAGGTGTGTTGAAGAAGGAGGGTTTTTTTGCTTCTGGGGTCACATCAGCACAGTGACTGAGTTAGCTCAGGCGATACCTGCAGGGAAACTGGAGCACACAGCAATTAAGTGGCACATTATCAGTCTTGCCAAAGATATTTGGAGACAACTTAAAAATTAAAGTAAAAAATCCAATAAATAAGCTGCTCAGTGTTCCACAGTCTTGGCTGAAGGATCCTCCAGAAGAGGTGGGAGCAGGGTGGTGGAAACCCTCCCACCATGAAGTGCTGCTTAGACACAGCTGAAGAACCTTTTAATTTGTACCGGCTGATGATAATTTGTGCTCTCCCTAGACTTAAACAATAACTGAAATGAACTGAATTAAAATCTAAGGAGTGGAACAAGTGGGTTGGAAAGATCTGCTGGAGGTCACTGGTCTGACCACCTTCCACCCTCAAAATTAGGTCAGGTATCTAAAGAAGTTCAGCTATATGTTTGAGTTCCAGCTTAGATTTCAGGTTATGTGGAACCTCTGGTGTTGAGGTTTCTTACATCTATTTACTAGGTTTTCTGTGAATAACTAAATATACAAATTGTCATTTGCAATATTGATGCAAATTAAATTGCTTTTCCTAGAAATGTGAGTAGTTTGCATGGATAGACAGGTGCCTTCTCACAAAAACTCTATGTCAATTTGCTTTGATTTCACAAAAATTAGACTAGCTGTACTTTTGAGTTAAATAAAAAAAAATCTCTTTTAAGAGATACTGTGTTAAACACTCAGTGCTGTTGGTGCATGTTCTGAAGTGTCACCTGCGTTTTAAATCTGTTTAAGTACTTTGTATGTTCATGCCTTAAGGGAGAAAAGGTTTGAACAAAGACACATATAAAAAAACAAAGCACAAAGGGTTTGTAGGTTAAAACTCAAGCTTTTGGTTTTTTTTGAACATCAGCTCAAATCTGGATCCATTTGCTTGAAATGGAATATTTAGTTTTCAACTCAGCATGTGAACTGGTCATGCTTGAATTTAAAGCTTGATTTATTTCTTTTTGCACCTGTTTTTATTTTAACACTGACTATACAAGATAGACTTTTGCTACATGGTTCCTTCCTCCCCAGCTGGAAGTCTGGTCTGATATTATCGCGTGAGACCTTCCTAAAATTTACATTTGTAACTCTACAACCTCTAAAAATACAAAATACACTCGCTGCTCCATTAGGTTGTGGAGGTTTTTTTCAATATATGGTTTTCTTTCCTGTGTCATAGCACTGACCCACATATTTGATTTTAGGACCAGTGGCTGGTCGTGAACTTGCTCTGCAAAATCTTGTTTGTATAAAACAAGGTGCAGTCCTGCCCCTGGTGAGAGGTGCCAGATGGGCTGGATCAGGGGAGAAATGGACATGAACTTGGAGGAGGAAATGTGAAAGGAGCTGAGGGAGAGGAGAGGGAGATGTGAGACAGAGCATGGGAAGCGATGGACGGGAAGGCCTGGAAGTCTGGGAATTGTCTACAACAGTTGTATCTGACAAAGAGAAAGCGTGAAACCTCTTAAGGAGGAGGTTTTAAAGGAAATGGCATGTGTATTCTCTTGAATATGCAAATCAGAATTACATAATCTGCAATAACAATAATAATAATAATACTAAAATCTTTTCCAGATTTGCAGCTGTAACCATATGTTCACTGGGGTGGTGGCAGAGAGCTGGCAGCCACAGCTGCTCTGTAAAACTGGGGCATCCACCTGGTTCTGATCTCCACAGACAAGGGACAGAAGGTCACATCACAGACTGTTGTTCTCAGTAGCTTGTAGTTTATATAATTTTTCAGGCTAATAAACAAAGTATGGGGAGACCCCAGAGGCATTTAAAAGATGTGTAGATGTGGCACTTGGGGATGTGGTTTAGTGATGGCTTAAGAGTGCTGGGTTAACCTGATGCTCTTGGAGGTCATTTCCTACCTAAATGTGTCAATTACAATTTTTTCATCAAATGAAAATGCTTCACTTAGTTCTGCAGTAACTGTAAGCCATCCTCTTTCCTTGCTTTTCCTTCCCCATGGAATACTGAAATTGGTTCATATTGCCCCTCTTCTTTCCCATGCAGATGTAGGAATTTCAGGTGTATTTACTGTACCCTTTGCTGGGTTAGCTGTGATAACCGTGTGCGCCCTTTATAAATATAATTTTCCCTGAGAGCAAAGATGAGCTAAGTGATAAAATATGCTGAGATACTGGAGTAAACCCTCCATAATACTAAGCAGGAGAGTTTAACCAACAGATCATGAGAGGTTTTTTCTCAAGGCTTGAAGAACTGCTGTATTTGCTAACACACAGATCTTTTCACTCTAAGGCATGAGTTTATATGATGAGTGAGAAGAGCCACCATTGTCCATGGCACCATGGTTAGTGTGTCTTTGTAAGGAAGGTGGGGAAAAAATCTCAGTTGGTATGAAAATTTGGCACCTTTGTGTATTTATGGATTGTGGATGAGAGGTGTGTTCAGTGATCAGGTTGGATCTGTGGTTGCAGTGCTAGCTTGGACAGGGGAAATGTGAGCGGTCAAGCAAGAATTAGGGCATTTTCTCGAATTCCTGAGGGCAGAGGCAATTTTGGCCACTATCTCATTTCTGTTATGTGTGTCTATATTCTGATATATATTAAATATGTATATATTCTGTTATATATGTCTATATATATGTGTGTGTGTGCAGAAACCCTGTGTGGGGCATGCACATCTTCGTCAGACTTGGTGTGATTTCACCATATCAAGTTGTTATTTTGAAAATACTCTGGAGATTTCTACATGTGTCTTCCTAAAGTTGTATTCAACGTGTTTCCTAGATTTTGACTGGCTTTGATACTGAGGTTGACTTGAATATCTGAAAATTAGGATGGGCACTGAGTCCTATGAAAGGAGCGTATGAATGGAGAGTGTGAACCTTGTAGGAAGAGTAATTTCATTTTAGATTATGTGGTTCTTGGTCATGTAAACTTTATCTTGTTTCTTGTCCTTTTTCCTAGGGTGACTCTGTTATTACAGTGCAGCTGACTGAGGAAGATAAAGTTGAAGATGATGTAGTTTTTTATTTGGTCTTCACTGGGTCGACTGTCCAACACTGCACAAGCACGAGAAAGATTAATCCTGGAAGTCTGGAGACAATTTCTCCTGGTAAACAATTGCCTTTCTTTGCATATCAGTGTATCAGTCTGTGAAATTTGGTTACTACAAGTGGACTGGAATATAATGCTCTTTGCTTGGCTGACTTTATCCTCATTTACACATTCACAAGGAATAGAACACGTGGTTTGGGTGACTGCTTTTGCCTTTTAAAAACCTCTTACTTGATTTCACTAGAATTATATGACTTTGAGATTGCAGTTATTTAATGTGTAACTATGAGGTGCTATTGTAGAAAACTCACAGTTACACATACACATAGTAAAAAGCTTTTAAATGCAGCAAAGATGGTAGAAGATACATTTGTAAAGTTTGCTGTTGCCCAAATGGTGGACAGCCCAGTAAGTCTTAGCTGCACTCATCAGCTTGACTCACTGAGGTTCATTGCTGTCTTCCTGGTGAAATACAACCCTTTCCCCTAAATCCTGTTCAGCTCAGAGCTCACAGAGCATTTCTGGAGCTCTTGCAGTACAGGTGATGTGCTGCTCAGTGCCATCTCTCCATGGCTGGTTCAGATGAGGTGGGTTTCCACATGAAAGCCCACCTCTGTTTTTATCCTTTGTGCCACCAACAAAACAAAGCCAATCAGCATTTCCCTTTGGTGACTTCAGGACCGTGGGAATGAGCGTGTTCCAGGCTGCAGTCCTCACCATTAACCTTTCATTCTGACTTGTTGCTATGCAGCACACTGCTACCAGTGTGAGAAAAACGCCTGACATTTTCACTACACACAGTGTAACTCAGGCCATCAAGTGTTTTTCTTGGGTTTGTCTTTTCATCTACCTCCTAAGTATTGTTTTGCGAGAGATGCGCGTGGAGTAAAATTTGGAGTTGTTTTCTCTTGGGAATGAGTAGCTAAAAGTTGGCCACTCAGTTTTTTTCATTTCCTGCTCTTTTTGTGCTGTTCATGTTGTTCAGTTGGTTTGGAAAGAGAAGCCTTTTTATGGCTACTGATGGCTGGAGCCCCATGCAATCAATTAGATTAGTGCTTATTTTCTCCCAGAAGAGCAAGAGGGGGTGACTCCTTCCCTGCTTTTGTGTGGTGGGCGTGGGGCTCTGCCAGCCCTGCTCAAAATGACTTCACCTCTCCCTCGGGGCTGTGGCTGCTTGTGCCAGGAAAGGAACTGAAAAGCTTCAGTGTTCCCTGCAGCCCATGTGGGAGCCAGCCTGCTGGATGGGATTTCCGGGCAGGAACGACTCTTTTCCATCCCTGCTGCCCTTGCAGCAGTGCTGGATGTGCCCAGGGAGGTGGCTGCCAGGTGGGAACAGAGTGATGCTCTGGGCACTGTCTGTCCTGCCGGCCCCAGATGTAACTGAGTCACTGGGAGGGCTCCCTGCAGCTCCTTTTGGTGCTGGTAGTGGGAAATCTGACACTGTTTATGATTCAAAAGGAAAAGAGGGAATTTCTCTCAATTGTTCCTTTAGCAATAATGGATTGTTTTGTTGGTGTTTTTTTTTTTTAACCCAGTGTAGTCATGATCTTGTGGAGTGTGCAGTTGGACTGGGATGGGTGCTGTCCCAAAATACAGCTTGTTTGAGACAGAGTTTTAGGGACCTTTCATAAAGGTAGTCTCATTCCTGTCCTGGGCTGTGGTGCAAGGAAGAGGTGACATTTCAGATGTCAAATAGCCATGTGGATAGCACCCTCATCTGTGCCCATACCTCATTTTGGTGAGGCTGCCTAAGAAAAAAAAACAAACTTCAGTGATGAAGATGTTGTTGGGGAAAGACAGAACAAGAAAATGGTGGTAAAAGCCTGATTTTTTTCATCCCCTCTGCTGACACCCATGCATTTGTCCAGCGTTGTTTCGGCAGTGATTACACTGATTTCAGTGGAAGTATGACTTAATTCAGTGCAGCTCTTCCTCCTCCTCCTCCTCCTCCTTCCTGGACGCACAGTGAATCTGTAATCATGTGTTTACACTCTGTATGTTCCACAGTTGCCTTGGCAATGGCTGTGGTGACTCAGAGCGTTATTTGACCTCGGAGGGATTAGCCATGAACAACACACAGTGTGTGTGAGACCAGCCCTTGTTCAAACACCCAGCCCGGGCACTTAGCAAGTGTTCTGCAAGGAAACTCCTGCAAACAGCTTTTAGCCAAAATCTCACCTTTTACTTCCAGCTCTAAGCATCTTTCACTTGTTCCTGTGATGCAAGGAGTGTTGCACTTCCCTGTGAGCACAGCAGCTCCTGGGGACAGCTCAGGTGCACTGAGCAAGGCTGATTCACTCAGGAGCCTCTCTGCCTTCCCTGAACCTCCTCTGCATCTCTTCTGGACTCCAAGATTCTTCCCTCATTCTTGCCCCACGTCCTCAAAATTTCATCTGGTCCCCAGGAGACTTCAGATGAAGTCCATCAGCTGCTGAAGTGAAAAGGGGTGTTGTAATTCTGTTCAAGCTGAAGTAAAAACAAACCCACATTTTTAATTTTCATTTCTTGAGTTTTTCAGTGGGTTTCTTGATGTACAGAAGTGTAAAAGACAGACAAATTATTTCATTACATTTGCTGCCAATATTAATCAGAATGTTTTAGGAAAGCTTTCAAATAAAATCGCATTTGAAAAGAAATCTTAACCACATAAAGTTGTTTTAGGTGAAAAATTAGAGAAAATGGAATGGAAATATAAGCTGTCAAAATATCCCGTAAATTTTCATTGTATGTGAAAATTCTCTATATCCTGAAAGATTTTACCTAAATAAAAGCTTATCACTGCAGAATTAAATGACTGCTGCATCTTCTGTAATGACTAGAACAATCTGCTTCTTTCCTATGCTTTTTTATCATCAGCCTTAAACACTGAGTATATATATAGTCCATAATACTGTTCAAATGTGAAGTTTTATTTCTGTACAGAGTAAAAGAAAGGACTTCTGATTGTAATTTTATGGTAGCAGCTTTATTTTATCTGAAGTTGTGGATAAATACAGATTAATCACTTCTTCAAATTACAGAATACTTACTTGTATTTATGCTCTTACTCTGAAGAATGGATGGATTATTTATCCTGCCCTGCTGTTGGCTGTGTTAATTTAAGGAAGGTAATTTCCCCTTATAAGAAACAGATTCTCGTCTGAGCTGATCAGTCATAACTTGAAGTGTCAAAATTAGCTACTGAGATTCAAGAATTAGCCAGGAGATGATGTTTTGTGTGCTTTCAGTACCTCTTTTGCCAGCCTAAGGACACACTTGGGTTACATCACCCAAGCAAGCTTTTATTTGTCTCAGTTAAAAGCTATCAAAACCTCATTTAACTGTTGGCTTTACTGTCACTGTTACAGTTCTTCTATTTCCAATTAATCTGGTTGAAATTCTCCCTCATGGAAGCAGTTTTCCTCAGTACCAGAGGCACTGTGTAGCACAATTTCAAGCATTGTTGTATCAGACACAGCATTAAGTGGCAGGTGGAGGTGTAATGGCACTGCCACTGCTCCAGTGGGGATCTCAGTGCAAAATCTTGGGCTCTGGAGTTTGGGTGTTAAGAAAGCATCAAAAGTCTGAGCAGGGAAGGAAGTAGAGACATGATACCATCTCTGCTGCTGTGGTTAGCTGTTGTTGGCTGCTGAATTTGTGCTGTTGGGGATAGATATGTCTCTTAGGTCACAGATGTTCATCCTCCTGGTGTTGGTCATTAACTGAGCTTTTCAGCAAGCCCTTATTCCTACAGCAGCTGAGATTGCCATAATCTCAATGCATTTTTTTCTTCCCACTGTCTCTGCAGGGTAGGGAGGGTAACTGAGGCCAAGCAGATTGCATGTGGTACTGAAGGAAATCTGTGCAAAGCAGGGAAGTGAAACATTCATTGCAAGACAGCAGCCTCATCTCTCATCTCTCTGCTAGAGCAGCTTTTTTCCCCACTGGGAAAAAACCCAACCCAATAATAAAAATCCTCAAATCACGATCTGGCAAACAAACCAGCAGAAGAAGGAATGACCTCATCACTGTCCACACAAGTCAAAAGTCCCAACCACAGCTTGCCGTGGCCAGCGGAGGCCTCTGAGCATGGGGAAACTCTTGGGAAGATCTGGGGGAATTTTATTGCAGGAGCTGATGTGCTGGGAGCTCCAGTATTTGTGTGGTGCATTTATTGCAGAAGTTTGCATGCCATCACCATAGCAGCTGTATGGTTGGATATGTATTGTGCTTTGCATTTAACAACTGGTGGTCTGGAAAGCATGGGAGACACGGGGGAAATTTGAAATGAAATTTTGAACAGGGAGAGACAGTCCAGAAATCCAGAGCTGCAGCAGCTCCTGATCAAATAAGTGGAGGGTAAGAAACACCCTGTCTGTGAGCCAGGTCACCAAAACAAGAAGTAAATTTTGTGGGATATAATTGCCTTGGTGAGTACTGTTGCAATCTGTATTACTCCAAGTTCTGATAATACAAAAATCGCTTTTCATGTGTTTATTGAACTCAAAAGGTGAAGGATTCTTGTGGGGGTTTCAAAGGGGAGGAGAATGAAAACTGGAAGTAGAAGAAGGGTCTGAGAGACTGTCTGTCTGCTGGTAGCTGCCTGCCAGCAGTTTCCGCAGGGCTGACACATTCCCGTTGACTCACGCTCAGTTTTCTCTCCATCCTTAGCTAAGGCAGAGAAGCAGCTTCTGTCTTTAACTTGTTCTTAATTCCATAGCTCTCAGAGTTGCTGTTTTTTGGGGTTTTTTTCTCCTTACTTTCTTTCTGCTAGTTAAAAGGATAGACAAAAATTAATTTCACTTAGCTTGGAAATACCTTCATTTCAAAGTTTTCTTTCACTGTGAAATCCTTTACATATGGTGATGCTTTTTTCATTTCTACCACAGACCATGTTTTCCCCTAAGAAACAACTCTTCATAGAAAAATTTCATGAATTACAATCTTTGTACTGGTAGACCAGAAGGGTAAACAAATTGCATAACAAATGGCCACTTGGCAATACCAGTTGTGGATTTGAAAATACTCCTAATTATGAAACAAAAACCCCCTTAAAATAGACTAAAACAGCATAGCCAAGAAGACTTTTTGCAGTTCATCCTCTTCAGTGTATTTAATTGCTTGAGGCAGTGTAATTAAAAGGAAGTGATGCCAGTACTAGATGACATCAGTCACAGGAAAAAGTGACTGAATCTGTGTTGAAATTATTTAAGATGTGATGTGTGGGGTCTTACACTTCTCTAGGTTTTTAGGGCATCTGCAGTGTGTAAAAGCCTTAAAAAAAAATCTTTACCCACTCTTCAATCTCTCTTTCACCTTTCCAGTGAAAGGAAAAGCAGGGGCTCCTCTCCAGTGCTGGTGCTGTGCCTGTGTATTTCATAAGGCTTCCTGTGTTGCAAGAGTGAATACAGTAACTGTGTACATTTCATAAATGCACTTCAAAGATGGGCTCTGATTTTCAAACTAGAACTCAGGATTTCTGAAGCAGAAAAGAAGCACTATTTGGATGGTCACAGGAGATCCCTTGGCTTCCTTTTCCACAAGCCACCACATGACAACATCTCTTGGATGCATCTTGGAAGCAAATCTGAGATCCTTCATGGGGTTCACAGCATTTGTTGTCTGGTTTTCCTGTCCTTAAATCTCTCTGTAGGACCTCTTTCAGCCCAGCTCCACCATGGTGACTTGGAGGATGCAATTAGTCTTTATTCACCTACCAAGCAAACCCAAACATGTCCTTCCAGCAGGGCTTTAAATAGCTGCCCAGCCTGGGGGCCCATTGTTTGATAGCTCCAATGTGAATTCTGAAAATAGGAGGTTTGGACAGGATTTCCACTTTTGGAGGAGGAGGAAATGAAATCATCTTTTAATAAAGCTCTGTTTAGGGGTGTTTTGTCTCCATGTAGGCCTTGTTAAACAAGAAGAAGTCAGAAGGGTTGTGCTGCTGCCCTTTTCAACTGCACCCCAGATCACAGGCACAGGTAGCAATTAGATGGACAGGTCTAAGCTGTACATTAATTTATCTACCAATGAATTGCAGCTGAGAAATCTCCCCCTGTTCTCGTGCTCATTGATCTGCATCAGCACCATGTAGAGGAAGCAGTGCAATCATGCTGATAGATCTCATCTCTTCAGGGATAAGGACAGGCAGGCCAGAGCACCATGTCTTCATTTTTCATTCTCATCTTTTCCCCAGAGCAAGCTTCATTAAGTGCCCCCATTCATTCCCAGTAAAGAATTCTTCAGTTCAAGAGCTGTTCTCTCATTTAAAATTATTTTTAAAGGGTGGTTAGATGTATAGAAGCAGAATTAGTTGCTGTATCCATCCCTGCATAGATTGAAATAGTTTTTTAATTTCTGTATTTTTCCTGCTATATGTTTGTATTTCTCAAAACAGCTCCAAGTCAAGAGTTGTTTCTAAGCTGGATTTAAAGTAACTGAGGAGCCAAAGGAGAAATGGGATAAAATGCAATGTTGCTGGAGTTAAGGGATGGATCATTTGACTTTTATGAGAGACAGCATACAAATGACCACATTTGGTACTGTGGCAAAAGAAAAACGGGTGAAGAAAGGAAGTGTAGCCAGGCAGTCTGAGATGTCTGCTAGAGAGAAACACTTAAGTTTGTGAGGAGAGTTAAAACTTGAACAAGGATACTGCTGGATGATACAAGCCTGACAGAAATTGAGTATTTCATCAATTCTACTGCTGTTTGGCCAAAGAGCCTGACTTCTGGAGAAGACTGAAGGCATTCAGAAGGGTCACTAGGCAGTATTGGGAACCTGATGGCATTGTAAAGCATGGAGATTTCTCATCCCTTCTCTGAGGTGCTCTTATCTGTATGATTTATTCAGTTACATGTGTTTTCAGCTTATGGAAATGCAAACTTTTGTCAATAGGCTCATTGCTCTTCCTGACTGTTGTGGTTTAACCCCAACCAGCAGCTCAGTCCCACACAGCTTCCTCTTGTGCCCTGGGGAAGAGAATTGGAGGAGCAAAAGTGAGAAAACTTCAGAGTTGAGATAAAGCCAGGTTAATAGATAAAGCAAAAGCCACATGCAAACAAAGCAAAACAAGGGATTAGGTCACTACTTTCCATGGGCATGCAGGTGTTCAGCCATCAGCTCCATCACATGTAGTGGAGATTTCCTCCCTCTTTCCCCTGCTCTGTACACTGACATTGGGATATCCCTCGGGTCACTTGGGGTCAGCTGTCCTGGCTGTGTCCCCTCCTAACTCTTGTGCCCCAATCCTGCTCACTGGTGGGGTGGGTGAGAAGGAGAAAAGGCCTTGGGTCTGTGGAAGCAATGCTCAGCAAGAAGGAAAATATGCCTGGATTATCAAAACTGTTTCCAGCACAAATCCAAAGCAGCCCCGCGCTAGCTGCTGGAAAGAAAATTAACTCCATTCCACCAGAACACCAAAACCAGCCCCCTGACACATGCAGAGTTTTTTTCTTTTTTCCCTTTCAATGTCAGACATTTTTCTGTTCCACATCTAGGCAGCTGTATGAGGGGGTTCCAGCAGTCCACAGTGGATGGACAGAGGTGATGGAACCACCCTGATGGCTGCTAAGTGCATAACTTGTGCTTAACACATGTTAGAAGGAAGCCCCGGTGTCTGCCAGAGGGAGCAGAAGGGTGAAGCACAGGAGCAATACTCGCTGTTCTGGCACTGCCTGGAGCTCTGTGTGATTGTGAACGAGTTACTTAACCTCTTGAAAACAGATTTGGTTTTGCAGTGATAACTATGTACCTCCTGAGAGTGCCAGGAAGCAACTATGTACCTCCTGAGAGTGCCAGGAAGCTCAGCTCCCTTCTGGTCATGCTCTGGGACAAGGGCTGTACAAGTTCAGGTGTTAGTCCAGGCCATTGGATCTTTGATGTGGTGAGAAGTGTTGCCCCACTGATGGTTCCTTCAGAAGATTCCTATACTGAGGACATGTTTGCTCTCACTGTTCCAGCAGCCATTTCAAAGCAGAGGGGCAGAGACCTCTTGAGCAATCTTTCAAGTATTGTCTGCTCTTGTTACAGACTGGCTCCTCTTTGATTTGAACTGCTTGCCAAAAGTCAGAACCTGTCCCATGTTCTTGCCCCCATGTCTGACATCTTCTCAGATGTGAGGAAGCACAGCATCAAAGCACTGCAAGCTGTTGCCCTTCTGAAGAACATTCCCTAGGGTTTAGCATGATGCTTGTTTGAACCTGTTAAATAAAAATGGACTGTCAGGTCTGTCTCTTTCTCTTCTAGGCTGCATATTCAATATCTGGGGAAGTTTCAGTAGAATCCTTGTTGGCTACAGGTCAGGACATGGTCTTTTTATCACCTTCCCTTGTGTTGCATTTTGCAGCTGGTGTTTAACACAGACACCATCCAAGGGAACTTCATGTACATCCGTGATGTGCTGCTTTAAGGAGACCACACGTCTTGACAGAGGTTCCTGTAGTTGTTGTCTCGATGGAGGAGCCTTTGCTGTCCCACAGCAGAGTTGTTTGGCATTGTGACAAGGAAGTGACTGTCCCAAATGGTTTCTCTGTAGCTGCTCGTGGGCTGTTTTGGCTTGGTGCTTCAATCCTGAAAGTCTGCTGGCAGAGTAGTCGTATTCTAGGTTATTCTGCAGATGGGATTCTTATGGGAATAGGCAGAAAATCTTTTTTAAAAATTGAATAAAAGGTTTAGCTGTCCTCATGCTATTAAGAAAGCTTTTACTGTGTTTGTTTTTTTTTTAACTCTGCATTCTAGCAACCTTCCACTGCTCTGAGTTAGGGAGAACCCAGCTTGCAGGATTTGAGTCAGCTCCTGTAGGTTGGCACAGTCCTCTCACAGTGTGCATGGAGATCCCTTTTGTGGAGGCTGGAAACAAAATTAATGTCTTTCCTGCTCTGTGGTTGATGTCCTTAGGAAGATCAGCAAAACAAGAAGGTGTAGGGGGAGACATGTACAGTTCTAAATGGCCTTAAAGGCAAGTTCCCTCAAAGTTGTATCATCCTCCCCACTTTTCCCTTGAGCATTTGGGGCTTTTACTGTGAAGATGAGCAGAATCTCTGAATGGGTTCCATCTGGGCAGCTGAGTACTAATGCAGTAATGTATTAGAATGCACATGCAGTATTTTCAAGAGCAGTAGAAGTTCTTCTTACCCCTATTCTTCAAAACAACAGAACTAAAATCTACTCCTTCAACATTCATATCATCCTATTGCTAATAGGTATCTGGTGCTGGAAGGAAAGTTTTCTCACCTTTCAGCTTCAGAGCACCCTGGTTGTATTGAGCAGTTGCAGCACCATCCATGTGTGTTCTCCTCCCTTTCTCCACTTGCCTTTGATACCTTTCCAGCTGCATTTGCTCTCCTTAGGAAGCCACAGCCTCATCTCTGACAATTTTGGTGTTATCCGCAGTGTCCTAATAGCAATTTTGACCTTTCAATTAACTTCAGGATTGCCTCTTTCAGTAGACAAAATCTGTACAGATGCCAGAAGCCTCAGAACAGATTTGTGAGGTTGGCTGAAAGACCATGAAGATTAGGGACATATTTTCCCTTTTGTCAGGGAAATCAACAGCAAAAGGCCCCAACAGAAGAAGGAAACTTTCCCACTGACCACAAATAGGGGCTTAAATTGAATTTTCAAGCCTTTAAAAATAAATCGTCATTTTGTATTTAATTAATCGGGGTTTTGTGAATGTGGTAGTATGCTGAGGTCATGGGCAAAAAAAAGCTTTTCCAGTAATTAGTGCAGGGTCCGTGCTGTTCTGGCAAAAACAGCCATGACGTCAGTCTGAGGCTGGAACAAGAAACTGTACCACACAGTGAACTTGAAACACAAACCTTATTATTGAAGGGGCATGTCTGACAACTACAAGTTCTGGTTGTGTTGGACACATAGTATATTTTTCCTTTTAAAATTCCCAAAAGGTGTTTGGTTTGGTTTGCTGTGTGATTTTTTCCCTCCTCAAGTTTCTTAGTCAATGAATTTGCTGCCATGCCTCCTTTCTCCTGTTTCCCTGCCCTAAATAAATAATGAAATTACCAGACTTCCAACCCTCTTGTTTTGTAAATATGGAAAGTGGCCATTTCCATGTTTTTATTTAGCAGAAGCAGCTTAGTTTTTAGTTTTGTTGTGTGAACCCAAATGCAAGGGGCAGGTGCAGCAGTGAGCACACACAGGGCATGCCCAGGCAGGTCGTGCTCTGGTAGCCATCTGTTTTAGGTGAAATTTTAATGTTTTCAGTGCAAGCCAAGTATTGTGACAGCATTTGGAGTATGTAGTTTTGCAGCACTCATATTCTAGTTTCTGATGAGTTACTGGAGTCCTGCAGAACAGCAAAAGAAAAATTTGTCCATATAACCTAGCTTTAGGTATGTTAGCAAAATTTTTTACTTAAATTACTTAAAACTCTTGAGATTGCTTGTTGCTATATATAAATAGCCTGGGTGGCTTATAGTTCTTGGCTTATACTGGGACGGAGAAGAGTTATACATCTTTTCCTTTTAAAATCTATAAGAAATACTAATCTCTGATGATACATATAAATTCCAAAGACAACGTTATTTTAGAGTTGTGACCCTCAATAACTTGGTCTTATTGCATTTAATGCAAGGAGTGTGTGTGTCAATGGATTTGCTCAGCTGTGTTTCCTCAGCCCATGCCGTTTTTCCTTTTTTTTTAACCATTTGTGTGAATTTTGTTGTGCAGGCCATGACTGCTGTGAGACAGTGAAGGTGGCACTTTGTGCCTCTAGAGAAGGTCACCCCATTCTGGTTGTGGCAGAAGAGAGTTTCCAGTTTGTCCAGGACGAAGCCTACGATGCCGCCCAGTTTCTGGCCACCTGTGCTGGCAACCAGCAGGCGCTGAATTTCACACGGTTCTTGGACAGGTCAAGGCCACCTGCTGCAGACGTGGACTTTCTGGATGAGAAAGTGGCCTTGGCATTTCGACACCTGAAGCTGCCAGCAGAATGGAACGTGCTGGGAGCAGACCAGTCCCTGAGCGGTGAGGATTGTGGGGCGCAGTGAGATTTTCAGGTTGGGAGGGAGGTGAAAAGCTTGGGAGAAAGGGTTCCCTGCTCTGGGAGCCTGCCATGTACCTTCCAAAGGGTGTGGTGGTGGCCTCTGTGCTCAGAGATGGGATATGATGTCCATCCACATCCCATATCTTGCCCTCTAGCCTCCTTAAAATATGTAAAATATACCTCATATCTATATATAAATATATTATTTTACATAAAATAGATAAAATATACCTTACATATATATATAAATATAATA
>NW_005054400.1:2590207-2737314 GCF_000277835.1 Geospiza fortis
TATATATATATTTTATATATATTATATATATATAACATATATAGTCCTAACTCATTATTTCTCCTGCTCATCTCTTATGAAACAGCACGAGCTGACAGTATTTTCATATATAGCCTGAAAATGTTTTTGTTTTTGTGTGTCTAACACTGGCTTATGTGTATCACCATAGTGCTGTATGCTGATAGAACCCTGTGTGTAGAATATCTGATGCTCCTGGAAATATCCTTGTGCCAGGAATTTGGCACTTGTAGTAGATGTTGGTTTTATAGCACAGGTGCAAAACTACTGTGACATGAAAAATACATGTGATTTTTCTTGGAGAACTTGAGGTTCTGGCCCTGAGGTTTTATATCACATCCCTTGTTGTACACAGGATGGGTTAACACTGCAGTTCCCCAAAATAAGCCTGGACAATTTTGCAAATAAGGGAAGGGTGGGAAAACTTGACCTTTAACCACAGCAGTGAAGGCTACTGAGAGCTTATAAATAAATGTCAAGGCTGGCCCAAAGTCTCTGGTGGCTGCTGAAGCAGAAGTGCTGAGGTGTTCAGAGTGCTGTGGTGTGTCTGTGTCCTTGGAGTTCTGCCTGTTTTGTCACAAGGGGGTAAAAGGAAACACACATGGGACCAGGAGACTACTTCCAGTATGTACAAATCCTTGCTGTAAATTTCCAGGGTATTATGGCAAACAGTTTCACTTCAGGAATGTGACTCTGAGGCATCTGTTATCTTTTATGAGATGCAGTGGCACAAACACTTGAATGGGGCTGGGATGTGACTTGCTCAGTTCTGATCACTGCAACAGGGTTTTCCGCAGGAGATTTTCCTGCTTTATTTTATTCTCCAGCTTGCTGACTGCTTTTGTAAAGCTCAATACAAGGACAGACAATTCCCTTGCTAGCAGACATTAAAATATTTGATCATATTTAATGACTCCTTGATAGAAATTCAGCAGCTGTCATACATTTACAAGGAGATAACACTTCTTTTCCTTTGTGTGGAAATGACTGATGTTTCTTTCTGCATTTGAAAAGTGTTGTGATAATGCAGACATTTCTGGTTTAAGTGATATAAATATGGTCACAGTGATCTTAACAAAAACTTTGAAACTCTGAATTGTTGCTGATTTTGCAGGAAGGCTGAGATCTGCTTTTTTTTTTTTTGACTTTGATTATTCTTTGGAAAATCAGCACTTAGGGAAACCAGGCCATAAGATTTACATTGGTTTGCTCGTGCGTGTGGAAGTTGTGGTTATGCAGGACTCTGTATGTTAATGGACTTGTAGAGCATCCACAGTGAGAAGGGGAGCTCTGTGATGCCAAATTCTGTAACTCTTGAGTGTTTTGGCATCTTGTGATGAGATGGAGATAGAAATGAATAAATACAATGTCACTAAATGCAAATTTAATTCAAGAATATTAGTGCTGTAAAATATGTTCCTTTTTGTTAGAGGCAGAGTTATCTAGTAGTTTTTTTTTGCAGGGAGTTATTTACACATAGGGAATTTGGGGGAATTTTTGTGTCTGTGACAGGAAGGATTTGCATACAGAAGCATCCTTTTGGTCATGAAACTCTGTGGGATGGAAGAGATGTCCCTGGTTTATGATGGAGCACCCGATTAGAAAAACCTCTGTGCTAAAATATAGCATCCTTATACTGGTGCTTGTGTGTTAATTTGTGTGTGGGAGAGAGAAAAGCACTGCAAAGATTGCACTGTAGGAGTGTTTGAACAATTAGGCACATTCTGGCCAATGCCTGCAGTGGGGACACCCTGTCCTGCACTGCTTCACTACCTATGAACAGCTACTGCAATTCATGCTTCACATTTCCCTAAATGTCAGCACCAGATAACTTCAAATAACCTTCTCGAAGGAGAAAATACTATAGAAATGAGAACAAAAGGAAATGTCAGATCCCTTCTTGAAAGATGTTTAGTGCTGCCTCTGAGCTGGCACGTCTCTATGGGCTCTTGTGGGCTGGAAACAAAACGCTGCTGTTCCGCAGAACCTCTGAAGGCAGGAATGAGCCAGGAGCCCCCGAGTGCCACAGCCTGATGGGAAACTGCTGCTCAGAGGAGGTTGCTGTTGTCAAACACGCTCAAAGGTCGATTTTTCAAAGGCCTGGAGTAGAAATCTAACTTTTGCAAAAGTTAGGAAGTAATGGCTTTCTGCAGGCAGAAGCTGGGTACAAGATCTACTGCTGAGCACAAATCCAGGCTGAATTTTGAGGAGGGGGTGGCTTTGTGTGAGGGCTTCTCCTTGCTTTTGCCTGCGGCCAGCCCTGGCCAGGCTTTGAGCAGAGGGCAGGGAGTTCACTGCTGTCACCCCAGAGGGCAGAGAGGCTGCTGGAAGTTTCATCACCCACCTCAGTCTCCCTGAGGCTGTTGAACAGACACAGCTGCACAACTGGGGATGGGAGCACCCAGGATAGCTGACATCAGAGGTGCTTGGGCTCTGTTCTCCTGCTGGCACTGGCAGAGGGTACTCAACATTTGGTAGGATGAAGTGGGAGGCCAGAAGGGAGCCCAGGACGGTATATGGCTGGGGAAGAGCACAGTCCCTGAGACATAGCTGTGCTCTTCACCAATCATACACTGTCCCTCCATAGCAAGCAGTTCCTGGGCCCTGCTCTTAGTTATCTGTCTATCTGTATGAGCTCCAATGGCATCCACAATTTCAGAATATCCATAATTAAGGATTAGTCTTGTTACTGTGGTATTCCAAACACAGCATTTCTTTCAGGTGCCATATAATCATGTCTGTCTTAATAATTACAAGTGCACTGTAACTTTCTAAAGAACATAGTTGTTACTGCTGTCAAAAGCGGGGCTATTTACTGTTCTCGGTGGCATTTAAAGGCAGCTATTTAAAAGGAACATATTGTTACACTTTATGTCTAGAAATCAAAATTTAATATGTATCCTGAGGATGTATGCAATGTAAATACAGGACTGTGATGTTCTATTTTAAATTACTGAAGAGAAAATGAGGTAACTAGAAAACCACAACTGAATATTTTGAGGTATGAGTAATGATTATGACTTGTTTATGTTGCAGTGGGGTAAAAAAAAAGGAGAAAAAAATTAGGGAGGATCTGAGGCTCAGGTATGAAAAGCTTAGAGAGCTTGGTTGTATTGCTAATAAACAGATCACTTTCAAAATAACTTGGAAGTAATATTCTGACAAAACCTTTGAGGAAACAGTCTTTCCATTTGGCTTATTAAAACTGAGTGGTGAAACCCAGAGCTGTGGTTGATTTTTGGTTGTGTGAGCTTTCTGAGGTGGTGCTTCAGGAGCTGGTTGATGTTGGCAGAAGTTTACTGCGATCACCATGATATGAAGCAATTCCCCTGGGAGTGTAAGGACTGCTGTGAGATAGTGAGCCAGGTTTTCAAAGAGATAACCAGGAGACCATCTGATTAGATAGAACACTTAACTGATTGCAGTTACTGATGTGTTGAATATGTAGAGCTTCCCAGAAGTGCTCTGGGACAAATGTGGTCCTTCGATAAGGACTGTTTGGGAAATTAAACTCCATGACCTCACCAGGTGGGGGTGGGTATAGAGGGAAACTCTCTGCCCTGGTTTGAAATAGTCTGATTGTGTTAGGATTGTGGGTTTAATAGCTTCATGTACAAAACCAGTAGAATTTCAATGTACAGGACAACATGAGTGTCACCGGGAATACAGATCATGAATTGGGGTTTTTTTTGCATGAAAGGAGAATGTCTGAAGGGAGAAAGTAACCAAAAAAAACCCCATCTTATTTTAAGCAAAAAATCCTAAAACACCTTTTAAAAACTTCCAGAATTTGATTACTAGTACCTAGTCTTTTTTCCCATGGGAGGATGCTAAAGTTATGCTACTAATGATGTATTTCAGACATGAAGCTTTAATCTGTTCATCTGCTGCACTCTTGTTATAGTTTCTCCTGGAACCTTTTCAATGTAAGAGTTACAGGTGTTCTTTTGGTTGGGTTTCATATCCTTTCTAGTCTGCTGCTCAGCTTCTGTGCTCTCTGATAAAGGATGGTATGGTATAAATCAACATGATCTGTTCAGCGCCAACAGCACAAAGTGCTCTGTTCAGCAGCAGTCCTTGATAAGATGCAAAGAGTCTTTTCCATACCTAAATTTAGTGTCCTTTGCAGTGGAAAATGGGAAACAGAAAGCAATTCTTGTTCAGACAGCATCAAAAATGTGCTGCTCAAGACTGAGATGTACCATTCAGTCTGTGGCTGAGAAATTGTTGGCATGGGAATATTCCTGTTCCCTTTGATATTAGTGGGAATGGGGACATGGAGATCTTTTGGTGTGCTTTGAAAAATTTCTTGTTTATCAAATTAAGAAAGGAATTAACCACACATATTTTTGTTAACTGAGCTCATAACTCCAAACACAACATCTTTGCCTTGACCTTTCTGCAGGGCAGTTGTCTGCTGGACCCTTCCTCTAGGACCTCAGTGTGAGGTGGCAACTTGGTTCTGGATTCTTTACCCTTACTTCTCAAGGATTGATCTGAGCAGTGAGAATATTTCCAGCAGAAAGCAAGATTTTGGGGCCAGGTGTGATGGCCCCAATTTCCAAATTGCTGATTGTGCATGAGTTTGGGTGAGAACCAAGTAAAGGTCATGAGCACAGGAAGACAAAGCAATGCTGCCCCATTCCATGCTTGGCTCATGAGAGGTCTCAGGGCATGGAGGATGAACTGAGCATTAGGTGTAGGTTACTCTATCTGGAAAGTTGTTTTTAAAAAGGAACAGTAGGTTTTGGGGTTTTTTTGTTATTTAATCAGGTTTAAAATGAAAGTTTTTACTTAGTGTTCTTGGGCATCTCATACCCAAAGTTTTGGGTTTTTTTTTTTCCTTCAATGCTTATTTGTTTTGTGCTAATAGCAACTTAAACCTTAATCCTTTACTATTAGCAAAGTACGTATGACAGTGTTCTATGGAAATTTGGTCCTCAGTTGAGCAGATAAACTGTCTGTTCATGTATCACAGCAGAAAACAATTACACAAAAATAATATATTCAAAGTCTTATGTTTTGCCAGCTGGACTAGAGTACCCTGCCATTATGGGGCAATAATCATATGTTTCAACTCTTGCCTATTACTAGGAAACGAGAAAGGAACAAAACAATCTTGGCCTTTTCAGTATTGTATGTCTTGTATTTCCACAATTTCCTAATTACCAGGAGCTTCTTGTTGACATTCAAACGACAGCCATTTTAAGACAAGGAGCTCTTGCTTGGTATGTGGTAGGAGAAGGGGCTCTGGGTTTTGCATGTTAAAGCTTTTGATATCCTTTCATGTGTGGGACATTTTGCACCATGACAAGATCATAAAATCATTGCCTGGATTTCCAGCATTTTGTGTGACAAGCTTCATCCCTTCAAAGGTAGGAAGTCTGAAGGGATCTGTCTTCCTCCCCTCTCCATCCAGCAAAATGTCCATACTTGATGCAGACCAGCTCTTGTCTAGCTTTGAGCAACACCAGACACCAACAGATGTATTTTCATTATATATTAGTAGTTAATCCGGCCCACAGATGGCACATGCCTTTTTAACTGTCACCATGCAAGTTTTGCACACTCCAGAACCTTCCAAAGCCATTGCCTGGGGCCCCTGCAGTTGTTGGATGTACAGCACTTTGTCTCTTCTCTGCCATCATCTGTGCCCATCTGTTAGGGTGGCCTCGTGCCAGGTTCTGTGTGTCAGGCAGAGCCTTCCAAAAGTGGATGGTGAGGCTGTGTGTTTAATATGCTCTGGTGGCAACACGCCACCTCTTCTTGTGCAGATCCTGTGTGCACACTGTCACCGCCCAAAGGCATCGGGGCAGCGCCACGTTCACCTCAGCTGCATTTGCAGACACCTCCAGCCACGCTCTGGAGCTGCCCTGTCCACTGATTCAGTGATAGAGGAGATCGTTTCAATAGAACAGGAAAGATTTCTCAGAAAGTGCAGCCATATCAGCAGATTGGGACAGCTGGGGAGGCATTGTGACAACTGGGAGGGGCCATTTCATCTTTGGACGTATGAGACAGAGAGAAGCACTCATTTGGCTCAGGGACAAGAGGTGTATCTGCCTGCATCTTGCAGAACTTGCAGTTGGCAGTGTGTATTTAGTGGTGAACCATGAGCTGGTGAGCGGAAGATGCTTGTCCCTATTGGTAATGCTATCAGCTGCAGGAGGAAGAGACATTTTGGTCCAGGGATCTGTGCTTATGCTTTGCAGGTCTGCAGTGCTCAGCTCTGGGGCAAGACTGTCCATTCTAGTTAAATGATTTTCCTTTTTCCACAAAGCAGCCATAACAGGAGATCCCATGCGAGAACAGAACGTGGTCAGACAAGTGCAACACATTCTTTATTTGGATGGCAGTTGTTTGCTGTGACAGAAGTGGTTTTGTGGCTCCTGCATCTCTGTAGGAAGAATTACACCACTTTAATTATGTTGGCTCTGCCAGTCAGTGTACAGGTAGTGTGGGAGCTTTGTGCGAGTTCTTTGAGCAAAACATTGGGCATTTCCTTTCACTCTGAAAAAGTACTACCTGTATCCACATTTTGCAGCCTCATTAGTGCCCTTTCTTCTATGTCTGTCTATATGCTGTGTTATTTTCATTTTTCTTTAAATCCAGGGCTGCAACCATTGATTAACCTCCATGTTGTGCTATTTCTAAATCATTACGCTCTGTAACATTTATTACCCAAATCCTTCTCATTACTTAGCCAAAGGCTGAGAATTTGTCTCTGGGAGAGCTCAGCCATTCCCTTTTCTCTGATCAGCTGGAACCTCCATTCAGACACACTCGTGTATTCAGGGCAACTTGGTTTTGCTTTACGACAATCAAGAGGAGGTTGGGAGAAGACTTGGTTTGTAGCCCAGAGACCTAATTTGGAGTCATTCAGAAGAGAGAAGTGGTGCCAAAAAGCCTTTAGTTCTTGCATACAGATTAGTTCTTCAGAATTGGATCCAGAAAGTTGTGAAAAATTGTGTGTGAGGCAGTGGAGAACTGCCCGTTTTTGCTTTGTTTTGTTTTTCACCAAAGGTCTTAATGATATCCCTAAAGTAAGTAAATAAGCAAGAAAAGCAGCAGCACTTTGAAGAAGTGACTTCTCTTGGGGCACACTTCTTAAAGAAAAAAATACAAAATTAAATCCTAAAGCCATTATGTGCTTGCATTTTAAAACCTGTCGTATAGATTTGGCTGGAACCCAAATTAATAACCCAATAAATCATTCCTGTAATATTAAAGGGTTATACCAAGCATGCTCATTGGCATGGCTTTCTAAGACCCCGTTGGTGCTTTTTTGGTATTGCTGCTGTCAGTCAATAATGAAATCCTTTGTTAATTAAAAGAACAAATTTTTATTTCTTGCAGTTTTTTTAACCCAAATGCTTTTGCCTTTCATACAGAAATAACAAGCTTTGATCTGCAAATGCTGAATTTCAGCAGTGCATCTGGAGCTCATTTCTGGTTAAAGCTTTTCAGAGCATCATTCTAGTGCTGCAGCTTTTGGAGTAGGGGGTTATTTTTCTGAGATGAAAGCTCAGGCTCTAGAGTCACTTTTACCAAATTAGAAGGTCACAGTTATTAAATACAAAAAGCAGCAGTGGAGATTGGTAGTTTATAAATGCTGCTACTCAGAATGACAGCTACTGTATTAAGCTGAGAAAAGCTGGTCTGAGGCATAATGAAACCAGGAAAGTGAACCCTTGCTTTTTTTTTTTTTTGTCTATATGAGTTTTTAAAAAGTTCTCTTCTATAACTGCTTTGGATATGTGCATCAAATGTATTTTTTTTCCCCTTCAAGCCTTGGGATAATCAGCATGCCGTTAGGTAGCAAAAGTTGTCCGTCCCTAAACCCTGGTCCTGGTTGTGTGAGGAGAAGGTTTGGACATCCAGGAAAAGCCACCTGACCACATTTCTGTTTGGGTGTGCTGGAGCTTGGTAGTGGCTGTGGCTGTTCAGGAAATGGTGGGGTTTTCACATTGACTTCTGTGGTCAATCTCAGCAGGAGAGGTCCTGAGCACTCCCAGCCCCACCGAATCACTTTACAACTGGTGTCTCCTGCACATTGGCAACCAGGCTGTTTTTCCAGGTGCTGCAGATTCCTTTGGGCTGTCAGCTCCATGCCAGCCGCTGTGTGGTGGGGCTGGGATGTGGGGGATATAACATTTCCCCTAACCCACAAGCCTACAAATTCCCATTTCTTTCTTTCTTTCTTTTCCTGCCTTCCCAGAGAACATCCCTCGGGAGACACTGATGCATTTTGCGGTCAGGCTGGGTCTGCTGCGCCTGACGTGGTTTCTGCTCCAGCAGCCGGGTGGAAGAGGAGCTCTCAGCATCCACAACAACGAAGGGGCAACGCCTGTCAGCTTGGCCTTGGAGAGGGGCTACCAGAAGCTGCACCAGCTCTTGACAGAGTAAGGATGATTTGGTGGTTCCTCTGCTGGTTTTCCATTCTCTACCGTGTTTGGCTTTGCTGTACATTATCACTCAATGGTGTCTGAGTGCTATACTCTTTTACTAAAGGCAATTTTGGTGTAATTTTGCTTTTACCATTCTTGCTAGCAGCAGTGGGGACAGCCCTGAGGGTTTAGGGGAAATGCATTAATTTTTTTGTGGGGGGTTTCTTGTTGCTCAATATTCTGCTTCCAGCTGTCATGTAAAGTCCAAAGTGAGTCACTGTAATATTGACTAATTAATACAAATCTTATGCAAACACAAATGAAAAAGCTTTTCTTCAAGCAAGCACAACTGCCCAAAAGAGGGGAGCTAATAGGCATTGTGGACTGTTGTTTCTTACTTTTTAGAGAGGGAGTTTTTTAGTTATGATAGGTAGTGATCATTATATTAAAATAAGGCAGCATCTTGAGATGAGTAGGCATTTTACTGGTGTAGGTTAAAAAAAATAAAGTAAGAATTAATGCAAATATTTAAAGGAGAACAGAATACTTAACAGAAACAGGTCTGTTGTAAATGGTCTTGAGAAAAAGCCAGGTCTTACAACACATAGCAAGTAACTACTGGCATGAGCATTTATTGCACTGCTTTACAAGGAATCCTTTGGAAGATGGCAAGTTAGTTTTGAGCAGCAAATATTTGGAGATCTAGCTTTAATAGCTGAGGCTAATAAAGACAAAGAGCTTAAAAAAAACCTCAAGGGGGCTGTTTATATAGGAGAAAAGATTTAGTCTCCGTGTGTGTTATTCTGATGCCTGGTTCTCTTAAGCTTTGTTATAAACTTTGTCTTTCTGAATTGATTTCTCAGATACTTGGAGTTTATGTTGAATGACCCAGTGTCATGTTTAGGAGTCTGCTGTGTTGTCCACATTATCACGCAACGTTCCCTGTTAAAGATTGTAAATTATTCTGCTTTCTGTAGTTTTTGGGTGCAGTGTTTTGGGGCAGAAAATATGATCTGTATCGCTGGAGTGATTGCATTTAAGTTTTATCCTTAAATTCAGGCAGCCACTTGGAAATTGAGGGTGAAGGAGAAGGTGTAGGGTGGGATGGAACCTATACCCAAATATTTTCCTGCCACCCTTGCTGGCATCATCAATACAGAGAGGATGACAGTGTTACATTATTCTCCATCAAGGTCAGTCATACTGTGGAAATACAACTGTCTCACAGGCTATATTGTAAAAATGGGATGTGCAAATTCATCCTATAACTGCAGCAAGGTTCTCCAAGGTGAGACTAACCACATTAACAGGCTTTACATACTGTCAGGATGCTTAAGCTGGCCAAAACTTGATTATAGAGCTCACCACAAATACTGCAACCCTAATGAGAGTAGAGCTGGTAATTTAAATAAAAATGGCAAGTAAACAAAACTATTACAGCAGCTATTCATGTATTTGGTGAAGTTTTTCAAAACTGACTCCAGTTTTGGAATAACAATTCTCACTCAGTGGAATGAAGAGATGACTGGGATTCCATGACATTGTCCTGTGTCATTGGCTTTAAGGAATGAAATTCCAATCCATGGAATTTCTCTGGTGACCTTTGCAGTTTGTCTTTGAAAATAAGACACAAGCAGCTGTAGACCATTAAGGTCCCAATTCCTGTTCTTCTTGGTATATCCTTAAACTTCTTTGTGATTTGTTTTCCTCTTGGACTGCTGTGTGGAAATACAAAGTATAGACATCTGACAGCCATGCCACAGGTTCCCCGACTTTGAGAACTCTTCTATTCCCATGAAGCCCTACAAACAGAAATCCATGGATACTGGAAATCCTGGTTCCCTTTCTCAGTGGGTAGGATGGTGGTGGAGCATTGTGATGACCTTGGGACTGACTGGAGCAGTGAGATGGGGATGGCCACAGCCCTTCCCCACAGGAGGGTGATGGTAAAAAAATGGGCACACACTGATTCCCCAGCAGTGTTTTGGTTTTTTTTAATTATGCTGGATATTTTCTGCAATAAGATAGGATCAAGACTTCAAAATCCCTATTGGGAGGAGAAATACTGATCTTCAAAACACAGAAAATTCTGTGAAGAGAGCAAGTGTCGTTTATGTGCTGCCAAAACACAAAGGACACTGTACAACCTCCTTTCTGCACTCTGCCTGTGCTCACACTGTATAATCCATGCACACAAATTTGGCACACAGCTCGTCCCACTCAGCAAAACACAGAGCAGCAACTCATGTTAGTGAGGGCCCCTACAAAGGAGTCATTATTTTTACAAGTAATTAAACTACACTGTGCCAAATAAATTAATGCAGTGTGTTTTGTGATGCATTATCCTTGGGGGGAATTTATTGTTCTTTTGCTTGCTAATTTGCAGGACCCTCCATTTTACAATGATTCTCCCAGCCAGCATTTGGAGGGGGTGAAATTTTGCCATAATTGGGATACAATTATTAAAGAGCAGACATAAAACCTTCTCCATTGTTGTTTTGCCTTGATTTGTCTGCAAAGTAGCTTGATTCAGCTGCAGTGTAAATATTTTTCCCAGAAACTAATTTCACTGGTGACATTTTGAATTTCTGTTTATCTGATGAACTTTCCCTTCTCAGCTTTTGCAGTATTTCATGTAAAAAAAAAAAAAAAAAGATTGTTCCTATGTATGTTTTCCATCCCTGGAAATATTCTGCTCTGTGATGTGCACTGTCTTTTCCTCCTCAGACGGGAAAGGTGCATGGGCTGGTTCTTTTGGTACCCAAACAAGGAGCTGTCACAAAGCCCCTGTAGGTCACCAGGGATCAAGAGTCAATAGCAGCATTCATTAATAAATATTCATATAACCAAATAAATATTCATTATCAATAAACATCCATCAGTTGTGTATCATTCCTGAGAGGACTTGTTTTATCTCCAAGATGAAAACTGTGCAGTAAACAGTGCCCTGCACTGCAAATGGAATAGGATAGTGCAGAAGTGCAGTAGTTTTATAGGGGTAAAATACATATATAAAGATTAATCTGTAAAGATAACTTTGGAAATGGCTCAGTTTGCAAAGCCTTTGAGTTTCAACTAATTCCAGAGTGAATGGTCTGGTTGGAGCCTGTTTCTCCCCAGTGTTGGAGCTGGGTGATGCTGGCTCTGGAGAGGCAGCACAGTCATTAAACAGGCTGGTGAAAGTCCCTGTGTAACTGGACAGCTGCAGAGTGCAGGAGTTGGTGTTTCCCAGTGCAGTCAGGGCAGTAACACAATCCCCTGCCAGCTCCATGTTCTGCAGAGCTCTTGCAGCAGTGGGGAAAATGGCTTCAAGGCACAGGAGCATGTGGGATTGCAGAGAGGTTGGAAGTGCTCTTTGTAAAACATACAAACACTGATCTGGCTGCTGATTCTATTTCTGTCCAGTAACACTTCTTTCCCCAGCAAAAGAACTACCAAATACTTGTAGTTCCTTCACAGCTGAGAGTGATTTATGTCCTCTGAAAAAGGGAAGCAAGAGAAAAATAAAGCCCATTTAAAAAATATTAAAATTGCATTTTTCTAATCCCTGCAAAGAGTTGCAACAGTCTCTTTTTTACTGTAAACTTTTTTTTTACTGTTGCTGGTTTCTCTACTTTTTGCTTTAAAGTGTTTCTGCACAGCTCTGGGATTGCTCTTCCCTTCAGATTTCCTGGTAACAGTCAGGAGTCTCAATCTGTGAAACTGTAAATTAGTACAAGTCTGTGTTCCCAAAGTTAAAATTATTTAATTAACACACATGAGGAATAACTCAGTGGTAGTAGAAGGGTTTTGTGAATGTTTGTCAATCCATGATTATCACTTGCTATTGTTCTGATTTTACATAAGTAATTGGTGAAGTCTGGGCTGTAATCTCCGTGGTGCCTCTCAAATAAGGATGCTTTTTCAGTGGCTTTACTTTTATAGCTAAATACGCTTTTCTGCTTTTCTGAGCCAGAGCTGCAAGAGGATTTGCCTTGTATGTCTTATTTTTTTTTCACCCCAATTTAGCAGGGCCTTTAAGCAAGTGTTTAATTTCAGAAATACCCAGTTTATGTTCAGTACAGTATTTAGGCATGATCTTAAAATCAGTCACATGGTATACATATATTTTATTTCTGGCTAAGCAGAATCAGAGGCTGTAAGGTTTATTGAATTAGTGCTGATGTTTCTCCATCTGTTCTTCCACTCCAAACCAAGCAACAAATCCATTTGATGGCTATTTGGGGAGCTGGGTTTGAGATATGGCTTGCTGTGGTGTGGCTGGAGAACAGCTGACTTTTTATCTACAAGTGATGGCACAAGATTAATGTGTTAAGAGGGACTCAGAAGTGTTAGAATGGCACTGAAAGGGGACTCAGAGTGGGGTGTGTTGAGGAGATGCTGTTTAGCTACAGACAGTAATCTGTCTGGAGCAGTGTGGGAGGGGCAGTGGTCTGCAGGGTCTAGTTTTGTGCCTGTAGGATTTTCAGTTGAAACACCATAATTTAATAGCTTTAACATGATGATTAGAAAGATGTTGAGGTGCTGTGGGTTTCTTCTGGCCACAGCAGAGGAGCAGACTGGGAGTGGGAGGATGGGGCAACCAGGTGTAAATGTGGTGGAGCAGGAAGGGTTTGTGTTTCTCTCTTCCACCTACTCACCCCTAATCAGGCTCCAACTTTTACTGACTTCCTTGTGTGTTCCCACATCCCTGTGAAAACTTTTCATTCTTTGGCTCCCTCCTCTTCTTTGTTTTGTATGTAACCACCTCTAAATGCAGAAGAGAGAGAAAGCTTAGTCCACGTGATATTAGTGTTTCTGTATTCCCACTTGGAAATTGTAGTCCTGGGAGATCATGGAAACAGACCTGTGAGGATGAGGAAGAAGAGATTTAGAAGTGATTTAAGAATATTTGCCAGGATATAAGAAGAAATTATTTTCCTTCCTCCAGCAATCCTGATCTGGAAGTGTTCCCAAAAATTATAGGGGCCATAAGTGCTGGACAGCCTTGTATGGTTGGTGAGTGATTATGAGAGACCAACTCTGTTTCAGGATAAATTTAGAAAATGCAGATAAGTGGTTTCCCAGAACTGCTGGGTTTTTGGCCTCAGGCATGGGCTAGCTGGGTTCCCAGTTAGGATGCTCATATTTAGTCTCTGGAGCAGATTTGCTCCAAGCAGTGACATTCATAGTTGGGTTAGAGTTTGAGCAGATGATTGTAGAAGAAGTCTTTGTAATCTGCTGTGTCAGAGGCAGCCAAAGGCATGGCTTCTTCTCAGGGGTGTGTTGCAGAGCCAGTGATCATGCTTGCTGGCAGCATGTGGAGATGTTTTCCAGAGACGACTCTTCTTCCATATCACTTGTCCTGATCTGAGGTGCCGTTTTTAGCTGCAAACCCTGCTTGCTGAAGTACTCTCCATGATGGTGCTTTTTAAATTTAAAATGCAACAAATGGCATCTGTTTTCACTCTTGAGTGTGTTTCATAGATTCACCTTAAATTGCCTTTGTTTACTGATGAGTCTCCAGGTGGACATTGGGTTCTGTGTTGGACCTACAGCTCCACATCCTGAGCAGGGCATCTTTCTTGTTAAATAATGCTCTGAAAATAACAAAACAAAAAAAAAGGGGAAAATGCATTTAATAACAGTTACTCTTATGGAATGCAGATTGTACTTTTTGGCAGCTGTAGTTGATAAGAGTTTCTAGCTGTATTTTTATACTTTTTTAATGTATAATTAACATTGGGGGCTAAGGAATGCTTGGGTTTAGAAGTACAGACCTGTTGTATTTGGAAATACTGGACATGTTCCCTTAGCATATGTGCATCTGCATCTGCAAACAACTGTCAAAGGACCAAGCCAGCTTTTCTCTCTATGATTTGCTGCTGTATACTGTGTTGATCAATGAGAAGTTAGCATTATGTATTTTGAATTGAGTTATTAAATATTTAGTCTGATATTGAAGGGTAGATTATGCAATCCTGAATTCAGTTTGGTGTCAGAACCCACAACTGCAGTTCATATTTGTGCGAGGCACAGTAAGGGGTTGGTCATTATTTCTACATCAGATGAACTTTTAACTCTTTCCTTCAAGATCAAAACTGTTCAAATTAGTGAGCACTATGTAGGTTTTTCTTACATGAGAAACATACTTTTTTTACTTTCCTGGGGCATTTGGAACACTTGGAAACACCTGAAGTATGAATTCTGTGTTTATTAAATATCTTTCAAATTTGAAAATGTTTGATTTATTTTAACCCATTCTAGCACATGCTGGTTGCATATGTTTTCTGGGTCTCATATACAATTTCAGATTTCTAAGATTGGTTTAAATGCTGGTGACTGCATTGAATGTGAGTGCTGGGTTTTTCCAGGAGGGATTGTTTGCTTGATCTGAATTGCCTGTGCCATGGGCATGTTGCAAAATCACCACCAATCCTATCCCTGTAGGCACCTTTACTTGTTTATCCCAGATCACAGTCTGTCTGATCTGGTATTTTCACGGTGATACCATAATAATAGTAATAAAAAGAATGTAAGATTAGAATTCAATTAAATTACATTTTTATTTACCTTACAGATAAGAGCATCTAAATTATGGCCTTTTCCTAGCTTTTCATGCAGCCATAATGGTATGGATGTAGTTTACATTTTTTTAATAAATTTTTCCTTTTTTCTCATTTTTTCTTTGCCACGTGGACTAGAGGCTGATGCTTTCAGAATAAACCCACAGCTGTTGCCAGGCTTGCAGTAAGATCCTAAAAGCTGGCTATGTTACTGAGCTTGTTGTGTTTCAGCTCAGGAATCTGGAGGGGATATCCCCAGGAAATAACACCTTGAGTTCCCAAACTGCCTTCCTCACCCCTTTGTGAAACTGTGGGATAGATCTCCCTAACATGAAGTTTTGCTTAACTCACTGAGGCTTTTTCATTTATCTTCTGATCTCTTCCTCCCTCTTCTTCCTCTCCCTTGCAGCTCAAACCTCGTGTCTTGGTAGTGGAACACGCGTGCTGTAAGCGCCAGCACCTTGATTTTCAGACCCATGTTACTGAACAGTTTCTGCAGCTTTTGAGGCCAGGCAGAGCTTTTGATCAGGTGGTGGTTTATTGTTTTTTGGGGGTTTTTTTTCTTCTCCTTTTCTCATTTATCTTCCCTCTTGTTAAAAATCTCTCAGCCATATCTGCCAGAAGCCAGGAGCTATGCGGTGTGAGCTTTCCTTCCTTTTTCCGCTGCTCACTGTCTGCTCTCCTGCCACATGAGGAGAGATTCAGCACACGAGTACAGTGTAGCTCTGCTTTGAAAAGGGACCAGTCTACTTGGGCAGTGCTGGGAGGTTTAAATAAAAACCACTTCCTACTTACTGTCCATCCCAGCTTGGATGAGGCTTGGACCAACCTGGTCTAGCACAAGGTGTCCCTGCCCATGTTGGGATGATCTTTAAGGTCCCTTCCCACCCAAACCATTCTGTGATTCCATGATCTATCATCTTGTCTTACATGCCTGATGGGCAGGAGGTGATCCTGTAGTTTCAGCCATCTATTTTGAAGTATTTTTGCTTCTTCTCTCTCTCTGGAGTTGTCATCCTCCTCTAAGTCACCTTTCTGCAGATCAAGGATGGGCTGGTAGGTCTGTTCTTCATTTCAACCAAAAATTTCCCTTCTGGGCTTGCCTTCATGGCACAGAAGACTGACCAGAGCTGGAGGACTTCTTCCAGGCTTTTTCAGTGGCCCATGGCATGGTTATGCAGGGGGTAGAGCTAGTGAACATTATCAGCCTTCTCAGGCAGTCCTTGCTTTTTTTAACCAAGATACTTTCTTCTGTGAAAGTTGAGCTCATAAATGTTTCTTACAAAGTGTTCAGTTCACTGGTGTCTGTTACGTATTTTGATGGGAAAGTGTTGAAAAGGGAAGATGAGAAAGATTTGACCCAGGATGGTTAAATCTCATAAGAAGGCAGATTTCCGTTGTTTCTGGCAAAGCGCAGCAAAGTGGATTTTTGTAGTGAACAAAAGCAGATTTTCAAACTTCTTGAAGGCTGGAGTTTGTATACCTATTTTTGCTAATAAATCTTCAGTAAGTATTTGCATATCTGTTTTTATCTCCTAGTAGAGCAGCTTGGATATGCAAGCCTGTACAACCACTACAAAAATTCCAAGTCTGGACAAAATAAGCATATTTCACAGCCAGGAAGTACAAAATGCGTAACAGCAAAGCTTTTTTCCTGGAAGAAAGTGTGTTTTTATCATCTCTCAAAAAAACCCAGGACTTTCAGTGAGATATGCAGGAAAGGCATGAACAGTGAAGCTCAATGTATGAGGGCAAGTGAGCAGGAGTGTCTTCTCAAATGGCCTTGGAAGTGATTGCCTGAACAACAGGAACAGTAGAGGGAAAATGAGTTAATGCTTGTGAATCCTCATTTGTCCACTCTGCTTCAGACCATTAGTGCTGGGATGGAGCAGAGTATGAAAGGGATGGTTTGGAGGAGGCAGTGGATTGAACCATTCTCTATCTCACTGTTTAATTTTGTGTAATGAAGGTGACTGCTATTAAAAGTGAGAGCTTGGAGTTTGTACTTGGCTGAATGTGAGAAACTTCTCGCTTTCTCAAAAAGTTTAAAGCTTTTTATAAAGTGTAACACAGACTGGCAGCTTGAATATGAAAAGAAACTGCTCTCTTTGTAAGCAAAAGTGACTGTTTGATCCATCTGGGCCGTGTGAAGGTTGTGGATTGCTGGAGGGGCGGACACACGTGCAGTGTTGCAGGGGGCTCTGCCTGTCATCTTGCTCCAGATTGAGCCTTTTGAAGTTGCTGAGGGCCCTTTGAGGCTCAACAGGTCATGCAGGCAGCTTTGTGGGTGCTGATTTGGAGATGCCTGTGAGGGTCCTTGAAGCTGATGAGAAAGTGGAGCAGATTCATTGCGCGCAGTTCTTTAATCTGGCTGCTGTTGTCCCTGTGAGTGGGAGGCTGTGGGCTTTGTGCTCACTGCCTCGTTGTACTCTGTACAGTGGTTTCTCATATATGACAGCTGAAGAGAAAAACACTCCAGACAGAAATGTCTGTGTTTTCTTGATAAAGGAAGGTCGTTTCTTTAGTTACTTGTAATGGCTCAGTTGACTTCAGTGCCTCTGTGGACTTAGACCAGTCACCACCAGAAACTGGCTCCTTCCTTGTGTTTCTCTGTGGAAATATTGATTCTGCTTAAATCAAGTGTAATTCTGCTGAAGTCAAGTCATGACTGAGATAAATGGTAGAGAGTGGTGAAAGCCATAGTAATCCTTTGTCTGAATTTCCTTGCAGATTTAGCCCAGAATGAGTCACAGAAGGGGGTGAGTGGCTGTGCTGGGGCAGAGCAGGGGCAGCCACTGCCACCACCATTGCCTGCACAGGTTTCTCTGCCTCTGATGAACCAGTTGACTGTTTCCCCACCCTGCTCTGCCCATTCCTGTTGCTGATCATGGTGTTTGCTCGTTATGACTTTGCTTTCTAGATTGTTTGGCTTCCCAGAGAGATAGCCCTGTGGTTTGCTGGGGGCCCCTTGCCCATAAGAAAGGTTTGCAGATTTTAAAGGAAGACCTCTCAGCAAAGATTCTGAAAACTACACGCAGTTTTACCTGGTTGATGCCATACGTTTGTGTACCTTCTTGAATTCCTAATTATTTAACAACAATCACATCTCTGGCCCTTCCAAGGAAATTTGTAGCTGGGCAGGAAAGGGAGATCTGAAAATGGTTAGTCTCTGCAACTGGGAGGGGACATCATAGAATCACCAAGTAGTTAGGTTTGGAAAGCGCCTTTAAAGGTCATCTAGTTCAATCCCCAAGCCAGCTCATACATGGGGCTGTGTGACAGTAGATGCATTCCTGGTAGAAGGAAGATGGGGAAATGCCCATTTCTTGCACCTGGAGAGGGTCATTGTCATCCCCTGTTCGCGTAACGTTCCTGGGTTTTGGCTCCATGTCCCTCCTGGGGCATGCAGGGCTTGGTGGGGTGGTGCACAAGCTGCTCTGTCTGGGAGGATCAAAACAGGTTTTGGGTTTCCTGAATCAGTTCTGATTCAAAGTGAAATCTGTGAACCTGAAGGTAGTGAACACCTCAGTCTTTTCTCACCACCTCAGCGGGCCAGTGTAGCTGCTCTGCATCTTGGTGAGATCTGAAGAATTACTGCTTTGAGTGGTGCAAAATCAGGGTTTGATGTTCAAAAAGAGAGGACCGAATAGAAATTTCTATTGACTTCATTTGCCTACTAAGTTATTTTTCATCCTGATCTACAGCATCTTTTTTCCTTTCTTTCCTTTGGATTGGTAAAAAGAAAGCCCATGATAGTGCTGCAGAAAACCAGCTGTCTCACAACACTGAGAGCATCTTGCACACAGGCAGTTTCACAGAGCAGGTTCAGTTCATTTCAGGAGTGAAAAAATTGCTGCAATATGATGGCTGTTGGGTGTTTGTGAGCAGTGTACTGGCTTTGGTGTAGAAGTTGAACCATCATAGTTTTCATTCCTTTCAACTTATCTCTTTGCTGTTCTGCCTTTCAGTTCTCTGCTGTTCTGTGACAGCTGCTTTGGTGATCTTCACCTGTGATAAATCTGATTTAAAACACAGTTATTGTGCCCTTGGCTGCTAGTCTGTCACAGTCTGGGGTAAAAACCACTGATCTCTACCTGAGAAGGACCTTGTGAAAGAAAGCTTGTGGCTGGCATTAGCGCTAAATCACATTAATTTTCAAGACTGAGGAGTGTGTGTGTGTATCTGTCTGTCTGGAGCCGGTGCCACTCTGCTCACTCCCATGATTAGATGCTGTCCAGAGTGCAGGAGAGCCTGCAGGATCCCTGCTCACCTGCCCACTAACCCTGCCTTGTTTTGCAGGGAGGGAGCCAGGGAGCCGGACTCGTGGAGCACCCTGTCTCACACCGTGCACTCGGGGGACTACAGCGTGAAGCACCACCGCGGGCTGGGCGTGTACCTGCTGACAGCTGAGGCCACGGAGGGGACAGCAGCCAACTGGGAGAGGGACATCCAGCACCTGCAGATGCACATGCAGAGCCACCAGCACCAGGTGAGCAAAAGGGAATGGAAGAGAAGCAGGTCTGGCTGGTTGCAGCCTGGCACCTGGGGAGGATTTTTACATGTCAGCATCCTTCAGGGCATGTTTCCCTAGGTATTTTCTCTGGATTCATTATCAAGCATCCAGATGGACACCTGTTCATTTGCTTCTTATTTGAGCATAGGGAGATCTGATTAAGCTATATTAGGCAGCAAATGTTCTCATTCAGAAGAGAAGCAGGCTCAGGGCTGTGCGACCCCAGCTCTGTTTTGCCTCTCTCTGCTCCCAGCTCCTGCCTGATCTGTTAGTTTTAGACCCCCTTGGATGGGCAGGAGCACCTTCCTGGAGAATGCTGATCCTCTGCCTGTTTGGCAGACACTGGGCAGCTTAAGGCAGGCTCTGGAGTGAGGCTGGGGTGTGTGTGCAAATACAGGTGGTGACATTGGCAGTGTCTCTGCTGCCCTTTGCTTTAAGCATAGTGGGAACATCTCTGTTCAGATGGAAAGTTCAGGGTCAGAGAGGAGACTGAGAGGAAAGTTTCTGAGATGGGTGATGGAAAAACAGCTGTTTCAGTAGCAGTTCAGTGTAGGACTCAGAGGGCAAGCCTGCCTTGGCCACGCAAGGTTTGTATCCATAATGGTCCCTTCACTGTGCTCCTCTCAAACTTTGTGGTGGTTGGACCACAGGAGCTGCAGGGCTTTGGGAGGGCTTTCTCCTGCTGCTTTAAAATCCATGCCACAGGGTCCGAGTTGGGAAGGTGAAACATCAGAACACTTTTATGCCATTTCTCAGAAACACCCACGTCTGTCACTGTTGGCATCACTTCTGGGTGTGTTCCTTCATCAGATCACATAGCTGGGGTTACAGAGGTGCAGGGTCTAAACAACAGGATATTTTTGTTGCTTTAACTCAGGGAGGGGAGAACGGTTGTGTGCAGCCAGTGGGCTGAGGGAATGAGCAGAGAAACAGGCTATGCTCAGCCATTTTCAGCCTTCCTGAGTACCTGAGATGTTGATTACTCCCAGTCTCAACAGGAACTGTTGGCATGAGTGACAAATCCAGGTTAACTGAAATCTCTTCCCCTTTCCATCAGAAGACCCTAAGCCATGGCAAGCGTATCCAGCTCACTGCTTGTTTGCTCATGCAAGTGCCAGATTGGGAACATTTTGCCTGACAGTGAAACCAGAAATAGACTTTGCTTTCCACCACTGTTTTACTTCACATCTAATCTGATTTGAATTTGGAAAGCAGCCCTGTAATTATTTCATTTAGGTTTATTTTGGGTCAGTTGAGAGCCTGTTGGCTTCCTTTGGTGATGGCTGTATTTTCCGGCTATCAGCAGAGTGACTTCACTGCGAGGATGCTGGGGCTGCTGCAGCCCCTCCTTTTGAAAACCCTGCCTGTTCCCAAGCAAGTGTCACTGCTGTGTGTCTGTCCATCCTTGCTACGATCCAGGAGCACAGTCTCCATGCTCTGCTGTGGGGTTACAGCCACCAAATGCTTAGCACACTGTTTGCCCTTGCAAAAAATACCTGCAGCCTGTGCGTACCACTGCACGCAGAGCCCTGTGTCTCATCCCTGATGCTACAGAAGGGATGGAGATGCCATGCTGCTGCCTGCAGGGCTAACCTGGCTTGGGATGCCTCAAAACCAGGGAGGCATAGCTGACAGCATAGATGGGAGCTGGGCAGCAGGGTTCTTTTGGATAGCAGGGTGATTGGTGGCAAACAGCAGAAGTACATTTAGTGGTCTGTGACTCAGTGAGTCTGTGGCACTGCTCAGTGTTTGCAAACCTCAGAGTGTGGAAAGTCAAGTAAATGCAATATCCTTAAGGAAGCAGTGATGATTTTAGCCACTCTTAGTATATGCAACACCCAGAAGTTCCCTGTGATGCTTCAGTTAACATAAGTGGGTGCTTTAATTATTGGGGTGTTTAAGCTGCCAGTTTTGGTGTGAAGTTCTATTTCTCTGAGAACTAAAAACTTAAACAAAATTTGCAGGGAGCTGTTCAAGTTAGACTTCTAGTATGTGTGTATTTTTTAATCCTTTTACAAATAAATGCAAGAAAAGCTCAGATTTAACATAGTTCATTAGGGTTTTATACATGTGGAGAGTCTCAGGCACTTAGTGAGAAACCAGTGTGACCTTGGAAAGCTTGTGGTGCAAAACCCTAAGCAAACCTGTGGGGAGCTCTGTTGGGTGTACCCTGAGGGATTGGGGTTGCTCAGTAATTTAATAAGCCACTATTTCTAAGACGTGAACATGGATATTCCTCTTCTACAGAGATGAGAATATGAAAGAAAATATTGAAACAGACAGTTCTTTTTAAATAAAGGTTTGTTTGTATCAAACTACAAAAGCTTGACAAAGTGGGTGCTCTGGAAGGAAAAGGCAGATTAGAGAGGAATTGATTATGATCCTACTGTTCCATGATAATGCATGTATTAATTTTAATAATATGTCATGATTTTGAAATTTTTATTTCCAGCGAGGAAATAAATTTCAGATATTTAATTATGCCTGCAGTTCTCAGGAATAGATTAGATTATTAGTTCAGTCCTGTGAGCAGGAGACAGTTGGTGTGTTTGGACATTGCCAGGCAATGCTGGCATATCCATCCATAGAGAGAAAATTGAGGAATGGTGGCAAAAGCTGGGGAGTGCTGGGTGGGGATCTGAAGGTGCTCTTAAGCAGCATTTGCTTGAAGTCCTTTGGGACTAGGCTGGTATATATTTGCATTATTTGGTAGACTGAATTCTGCTCTTTACTGATCTTCAATTTAAGTGCACTCAAGAACTGAGACTACAGCTTCTCAAAGAGCAATTACCAAGATTACAGTTCTTTTCAGTGATGGCAGATGGTGTAGCAGGGGGGTAGAGAGACAAATTTCAGCTTTGGGTTGTTCAGGCTGGCTTTAGGGAAAATTCTTCATGGGAGGGTAATGTGGCATGGGAGCAGATTGCCCAGAGAGGCTGTGGGTACTCAGTCACTGGAGGTTTGGCAAGATAAAGTCATGGTTGACCTGATGCTGCAGTGGCAGTAGGCCAGTTTCAGACAGGTGGTTGGGCTAGATGACCTTTAGATGTTCTTTTCAGCCAACGTTTCTGTCATTCTAATAATTTCAATATTATCTCCTGCTAATAAAACCAACATGTAAAATACACGCTGCAGTACATTTGTAGCACCAGGAATAGGATTCATGTGAAATAGGATCAGGTAGATAAAGGTCTTGAGTAACTGCATGACAGAATAAACCTGTTTTTTTTTTCTTCTTTTGTGTGTTGTTACAGAGTTTAAGGCAGCAGACAGAGCCCGTACTGGGAGATTCTGGAGAGAGCTGTGCTAAAGGAGCAGAGGCTCATATGACCACCACCTCTCAGAGCCTAGAAGATATGGCAAAAGAAGAAAAGCAAGAAAACCCATCTGATCTGGTTCACCTGGACATCAGGCAGCTCTCAGACCAAACCCAGCAGGAGGAGAAATGCAGCAGCAGCAGTCTGGGAGCTTTTAATGATGCACCAAAAGACATGGTTAGGCCGGGGGGTGCAACCAGCCCAGCCAGCTTCTGTGAAAGTAAAAACACAGAGATATTGTGTAAAAAGGAAGGAGAGGTGGGGCTAAGATCTGCAGAGGGCTCTGGGACCGTATCAGATGAGGACTGCGCTGTGAGCCTGTGTGCAAGTGTAAATGGTGCTGTAAATCTTCCATGCTCTGGAAATACAAATGAGGAAGCTGGAATGACATCGGCTGGAGTTGTTCTGGATCAGGCTGGCGTGAGCAGCACAGACAGTGTCCATCAGGAAGTGCAAACTGCAGAGGAGCTTGCTGTCAGTGCTGCTGCTGTGGCTGCAGCTGCAGGTGAAGCCCCAGCTCCCTTGGAGGGCCTGGATGTGGCCATGGGTCAGACTGAGTGCAGGAACTGTGCCGGGGCACCTGAGAGGGCTAAGGGCCAGCGGCAGGCAGAGGATGGGCTGGCAGAGCCTGCTGAGAGGACTGCAAGGCTGGAAGAGAAACACCCAGCTAAGGAAGAGTCATCCAGCACTGCTCAGCCCTTACTCAGTGGTTTCAACGGCACTGAGTGTTCGGATGGGGAGGATGCAAATGTGGGAGTGGTACCGGCCTGTGACGGTGCAAATGCAGGTGGTGACACTGGCAGTGTCTCTGTTGACCTTTGCAAGACCAGCAGTAACAAAGAGACTGATGTGGACTCGTGCACTGCTCAGGTAAATGGTGACTTCACGGAAAGCCAGGGTGATGGCAGTGTCACAGCGAGGCAGGAGGTCACTGCAAGCACTGTAGAAGCACTGCCAGCAGTGAATGGGGTGAAGGTTCCTGCATGCACATCAAAACCTGCTGCTGGTTTGGAAGTCCATGGCAGCAGTGAGAGTGGGGAGCAAGAAGGGCTGGTGGAAGCAGGCTGCACAGATGGAAAATCCAGCCTGCCTTCACTGGAAGGCAGTGTGGAAACTGATGGCCCTGATGCTGAATCTGCAAACAGAGATGTTGGTGGATCTAATGAAAGTGGTGCAGAAGCTGCACATTGCCAGGAGAGTGTTGAGGTCACTGACCATGGGGCTGCAGCCATGGAGAGCAGTGAAAAGGAGCCAGTAGGAACTGATACCAGCAGCTGCAGAGATGGAGGAAGCAGAGATTCTGCAGGCAGTGGTCAGGAAGTTGCTGCCTGTGCCCCTTCTGCTGCTCAAACTGGTGTTAAAGGTGAAATGGGCAACAGCTTCAAACCAGACACTGCTCAGCAGGGTGAACGTGAGGAACGTGAGCCTGCGTCGCTCCCTCCAGAGGATGTGAGTGCAGGCCTGGCAGAGAAAGAGCCTGCCCAGGCTGGAGCAGAGAAAGCAGAAAGCACTTCAGAGCAGGAGGGGAGGAGCAGCAAGGTGGAATCTCCCCTACCCAGAGGAGAGGGGCCAGCTGTGAGTCAGGAGGGAGATGCTGCAGTGGCACCTCCCGGGCAGGAGGCACCTCTGCAAGGTAATGACCCTGGATCATCTCCATGTGCCAAGGGCTCAGACTGTGCCGAGGATAATTTAATGGGCACACCCTCTGCAACTCATAATGAGGAATCTAAACAAAACCAGGAAGCGGTGGCGGCGAGGGCAGGCTCGGCAGAGCTCGCCTGGCAGCACGGCGGGGAGCATGGCAGGGTAGCTGCCACCTGGCCTGGGGACCATGATGGGGACGAGGGCTCCCCGGGGCAGGGCCACTCGCAGCAAGTTGAAGGAGGCAAAGCTGAGCCTGAGCAGGAGGCTCATGTGAATGGCAATGAGCAGGTTTTGTCGGAGGAACTTCCTGCTGCTGTTGTGAAACCCCCCTCCTGCAGTCTGGAGGGGCCTGTGTTGGGCAGCAGCAGTGAGGATGCTGGGCTGAAAGCAACACACCAACCCAAAGAAGATTGCAAGGCTGCAGTTGCAGCAGAAGGCACCATGCACGGACCTGCATCAGCAGATGAGTCACTGGGCTCAGAGAGTGACCCTTGTCTGAATGCTGGGCTCAACCAAGAACAAGACCCCGCTCAAACCCTACAACAAATCTGCCCCCACAGCAGCACCCATGAGTTAAAGGACACGTCAGAGGTGGGAGCCCTGAGCGACACCTGTGAGGGTAAGGAGGTGCCAAGGCAGGTGACAATAGCCCCTGTTGCAGCATTTACAGAGCATCAGGAGGACACGGAGAGCGTGCTGCCCCGGGCAGCGCTCCAGCCCATCGCAGAGGAGCCCACGTGTGACAGTGACTCCAGCACCGACACCGTCTGTCCAGCTGGGGACAGTGACACTGCCCTGGCAGGGGCTCAGGGGGAGGGCTTGGCTGAGCCCCATGGAAAGCAAAGCCGAGCTGTACCTGCAGTGCCCTTCTCGCCGTGTTCCTGCCACCTGCAGCCTGTGGAGTCACTGGAAAATGTGGGAGTGAAGAGTTTGGTATTGGCTAATGGTGCCTCTTCTCTGGATAAAGTTCCTAAAATGGTGAAAAGTTTTGATGCAGTGGTTTTTGCAGCAGAGACACCTTGTTCCCCCGAAGTACCTGCTGCAGAAAAAGTGGGGATTGAGCCCCAGACTGCAGTGGATGCCAGAGCCAGCCTTAATGGACAAATGGATTGCAGTTCCTCAACAAAGAAGAAGAATGTCAGCCTGGCAGTGCAAGGAGCTGAGCCTGTTACAGGTAGGAAAAATCAATTGGTTTTTTACTTTTTAAGTTTTTCTTTGTAGGCGTGTCTGTCACGTCATCAGCAAAGAAAGGAAGTAAGAGCTGGATGCTTGTGTTGGAGGAAGTGTTTTTCTTCTGGGAAACAAGAAATGTGTAGTTACATATAAAAACTTCCAATTCAAATATATGCTGCTTGTCTGGCACTGGAGGTAAGAACAGAGCATCATCTCCTATGAATTCATACAGAAGAATTTCTAGCACGTAAACCCTCTCTGGAGAAGAAATGAATGGGCTTGAGCTATTTGGATTACTTTATCTTGAAGTTATAAGCATTCATGTGGGCATGAGGGTCTATTTCCTTGGTGTTACGCCTTTGCTTTTCTCCTTTATTTTTTGCTGGTGTGGAGCCAGTGGATACAACGGGGCTCTCCTGATTCTCTTTGCTTGTCGAAGTGAGCCAGCTGCCAGTGTCCCTCTGAACTGCCCGAAGCTGCTTCCTAATTGGCAGCATTAGGTCATTTAAAACAGCCAGTGAGCCCTTCCCCCGCCGCCTTTTCCGGGCTTCAGAGCTTTTTTGTCAGGCAGAGCAGCTGGTGGTGTTTGCCAGTGCATTTCAGCAGTGCTGGAACTTGGGTGATGAGTTTTACTGGCTCCTGTGGGCTGGGAAATGGGACTGCCCTTCCCCGTGGATGAGTGGTGATGGGAGAGAGCCGTGGGACTCAGGGGACAGCATAGAAGCCTCCATGCAGCAGGAGCTAATGGAAAACATCACCAGGTAACTCCAGGAAGGGAGATAAAGGGGTACATGGAATGAAAAAGAAATGGGTTTGTTGCTCCAGCCTGGGATTTAGTGGTAGGTGAATTTGGTACTGAAGCATGGAGCTAATCTGATCTGTGTATCCCACCTGTTCAGGCAGCTGTTAAATGGAAGCAGCTGAACTTTTTCAGTTGCCATTTTTTCCTTGCTCTGAAAAAATGATACAGTGCCTCTCACTTTCCAAGCACCTAACAAACAAGCAATCAAACTTTAAATAATTAAAAGAAAATCTGCCATGATATAAATCATGAAGTTATGAAGTTATAAAGCTGTTTCAGTCAGCTCTAATGCTGAGAACTGTTTCTTCAGTTGAAGTGCAGAATGGGGTGATGGTAGAGAGTTTGTTCTGATATGTGACAGCAGAATAATTGAGGGCAGGAGGGGAGGAAAGTGTCAGCAGAGGGTCCAGCAAATGCATTTTTTGTTGAGTTCAGGATTTTTAGGACGTTTGTGTGTCAAGACATAACCAGTAAACATGAGTCAAGAGATCACTAGTAAATAAGTAGAAAGATCTAAAAGTAGATTAGAAAGCTGTTTTCAGAAAGAACCTGTTTTAATGCTGTGTTGGTTTGACAGTTCAATAGATGGGAGTGGCTCTAAGTGAGTACTTGGCTGGGCTTCTTTTCCTAGGGGCCTCTGGCTCTACCAGCTCTGTCTGTACAGTCCAGGTCTTTACCTCTGGTTGGATTCTTGGAGCCATGACACTGTCTAGGTGAGGTTTGAAAAGGAAAAGGGACCAGACAGTCCAATAAGATAGTAGCTAAAGTAGGAAAGTATTGTTAAGTCATCATTCTGTATTAAGATATGGAAAGGGGAGAAGAAAAAGGAGGTGATCCTGTTACTGGTTTAAAATACATAAGGATTTAGGGCTGAAAGGTCTTGGAATAAAATGGTCTGACCTGTACTTAAGCAGGAATTGTTTATGTGCAATGAGATGCCCCACAAAACAAAATTTAAACTGTAGTGTTTTCTCTTGAAGTACTTTAGGATTATTTTAAATCGAAATGTTGGCTTTAAGCAGATGCAAGTGACTGCTATGAATCCAAGCTCGCTATTTGGAATAGAAACACTGATCTCCTATAGAGCACCATCTAGAACTCTGATATGGCAGTAATTCAATAGAACTGATTTGTTGTTTATAATTATTGCTGTGTACATTTTTCATGTTGATGTCTAGCCTTGGGTAGCACGTTTTTTATATGAGTTCAGTGGCGGCCTTCAATTTTTTTCTGCTGTGCCTGTTCTGGGGAGTTTTCCCCGAGGTCTGTATTTGGACAGAGGATTTTGTATCCGTGCTGGACTCGGACGCCTCAGTTCTCCGGATGAGTCACATCTTTTTTTGGTGGAATACAATAAAACCTTCCCAAAGGAAGTGTAGGTCACAAGGCCATTTCTCAGAAACTCGTGTAGTCAGAGGGGTTTATTGTCATGGTAATTTATCAGCGATGTAATCAGCTGATAATTGCTGTTGCCATTACTCCAGATCATTGAGGTCTTTAATTTTTTTTATTTATATTGTGAAGCTGCTCCCAAATATACACCTGTTTATCTCATTGCCTCTGCTTAGTTTCTGCCTACCCCCAAAACAAAGACTTCAAAAGGCCAATTTCCTTATCCAGACAGGTATCTAGTGACTGGTCACAACCCTGAGGAAGCTGATGAAGGTAGATCCTGCTTTCCTGGGGCATCTCCTCCTACTGCTTGCTTTAGACTCAGAGCTGCATTACAGCTGAGTAATGGGTTCTGCAAGCACATTATCTGCAAGTCAGGCTGGTAGATGCTGCTCATTAAAAAAGAAAGGAGTTAGATTATGAAATCATACCACTAGCCTGGCTGGGTGAGAAGAGAAGGGATGCCATGGGTTTGTGCTGACAAAACACCTTGGAGTAGTTGCAGTTTCTTGGCAGAAACCAAAACAAGCAAGGTTAGATTTTATGGTTGGGGTCTGCCATCTTAAATAACAAATGCTGTAATTACTGCTCCTTAGCTGTTCTCCTGGGAGAAATATCTCCTGTAGATCTCAGCATTTCAAGAAAATATTCCTTGACAGAAGAATATCACCTTATGAGTCTTCACCTCATTCTTATTGGTGCCATTTTCCCTGTGGGAAATCTCTTGGAATGATTTCCTTCCCCTGTTAGAGTGGCAGGATGAGCAGGTAACAAATGTCACTAACGGTGCCACACTTGCAATAAGGGGCACTATGCCGAGAGATCTCTGAGATAGCTTTATAGTGCTTTTCCTTTGGGATATTTCTTAACAGAAATTTAGGAAGAAGTGACAGAGTGAAAAAATTTAATTTCATCCTGAGGGCAAAATGTCTTCATCCTCCGTTTCTTACCCAGCAGGGTGAGCTTGCTTCTCCCGTCCTCAGTGCACCAAATGTTTCTTACTTGCATGTTCTGTCTTTGGATCAGGATCTCAGCCATGGTGGCATTGCCATGATCCTGAGATTTCCCAGCAACTGGATCTCACAGAAATTTGTAGCATTATCTCTGATTTTTGAGTCTGCCCACAAATTCATGCAATCGAGGCAAAATCATTGCAAAACCAGATGGTCCCAAAAAACAAGGGTAGACATTAAAGGCAGTGGAAAACCATTAGTTACAATTGTTAGGACGATTTCCCCATGAAAATGGGAGGCTCCTCTTGCTAAATCCCTGTAGGGCTAAACTCACTGCAAGCATACGTCGCCCTTAAGAAGGCGTTGTCATCCATCCAGTGTTTGTTTTTGGTAGAAATGAGACAGGGAGTGGGATTAGAGGGGAGTTTAGCCCTGACACAGCCACTCTGCATCTGGGTGGCTTTGGTCAAATCACTTCACTGCCCTGAAAGTGTCCTGTGTGTCATGAGAGTCCTTAGCTTAGGGATCAAAGAGAATGACGATGTTGACTTCCTGCCAGAGAAAGGTAAGCAGGGGGAACCCCTGGGGAATGGTGACTAATGAAAACTTGGCTGGGCAGAGGAAGCAGCTGGGACATGAAATTTGTACAACTGTGGTGGTGACACCATCATGGGAGCGAAGGGGAAAGTCAGCTGGGACTTTGTAAGCTCCTGTAGCGAAGGTTTTGCTTTCCTAGTCCAGCAGGGTAATTCTCTCATCCATAAGGCAGTGCAGGTGCCTTTTTTTTATTTTTTTATTTTTTTTGCAATGCTTAAAATAGATATTGAGGGCAGACAAGGTTAGTTTCTTGTGTTATCTTTGGGTTATGGTAAGGAGAAAAATAGCAAAAGGTTTGATTGTTTATGTAGATGAATGAGAGCCAAGAAAATACATTAACAAATTCCTGCAGATGTGCTTGACCTCATCTACAAGTTGTCAGGAATTTCACCCTATGCTTGCTGCTGTTTCATCATTTCCTTCAGTCCCAGATAGGATAATTGTTAAAATGAATAGTGAGGAAGCAGTGAAGTCAGCAATGAAACCAAAATTTGGAAATCAAGTGGCCTTGTAAGGGTTCAAATGGACTTGTTGAAGGGCCTTGGGGATTGGGTTTTCTTCTCTTTTTTTGGGTGGGGGGGACTGGTTTGAATAAACAAAAAAATGTTAGTAGCAAACAAAGAAGTTTGTTTTTAAATTACCTGTGTGGATCTTCTGTTTGCACAGGGATGTTGGAAATGAAAACTGAGGACGAGGTGGATTTTCAGAAGAACGGCCCAGAGGAAGTGGTGAGTGCAGGTGTTGTCACCTTGTCCTTTGCTGTGCTTTCTAAAGAACTGTCACTGCTGCTGTGACCTGCTGGTTTCCTTTCTGTAGCGTCTGCAAAGCTGAACAATGTCCAGTGACATTGCTTTAGCCTTTTAAATACAGCCTGGGCTTTTTTAGCCCTTGCATTTTCAACTGATGAATTCAGGCACATTTGTGGTTTTTTTGCCATATTTAAGGATTGTCTTTGATTAAAAAAAAAAAAGGTTGACACTTAGCTTTACATGAACACAGTTTTCATTTAAAGCACCACTAATACAAATTCTGCTTTGTCAGTTGCTGTGGGTTTTTTTAGTCTTACCTTTCCTAGATGGATTTGTATTTGCTCCTGTATTTTATGTGTGGTTTTGTGTTCCTGAAAAAGTGGTTTGTAAATGGCAAATTGATGGCAGCCTTGTGTTGGAGCACGTTGCCTTTGAGCAGCTGTGTTTGTGTCTTCCCCTACCATTATGAAGCTGTTAAAAGAGAAAATACTGTTGGGATGAGTTTACAGTGCAGGGTGGAGCTCCAAAAATCTTTGCTCATCATGCGGTAAAGCTCTTTGAGCAGCAGAACAGTCTTGCCAAAGCTTGTAATAAAATCAGGTTTATTATGTTTTTAACAAGTTAAGGCTTAATTTCTGTAGCTGTTTGCTTGGTGAGTTAGCGAGGGACTAGAGAAAATAACTTTCCAAGCCAAAATTTGTGCTGTCTGATATGGAAGTCTTTCATTACTGGCATGTGTGAGTAGAAAGATGCTACTGATTTTTTTTTTTTTTTTTACTGACCCTTTATTAAAGACAAATTTCCTGACCAATATTTCCAAATCTGGTAGTGAAGTAAGAAATCTTTAAAAAATGCAATTTAGGACACAGGCTTTTACTTTCAAACAAGGAGAAAAAAAAAAAGCATTGAATTTAGCTTCCATTTTGCATGTTTTACAGGGATTTTGGGTTTTCTGTGTGTGCTTTCTTCTCTTCTTCCTCTCCCTCCCACCCTGTCAAACACCTCTTTAGAAATCCGGCTTTTCCGAGGCAGGAATGGGAGTGCCAGGGGAATGGAAAGTTTGCTGCAGGACTGACAGGGTTTCCTGTTGCTAAGTTCAACAGAAACAAAATAACAACTGCACTATATTAAGGTCATTAAAAAAAAAAAAAAAAAACCTAAAAAGGAGTGGAAGGCTTATAAATAGAGTTTAATTCACACATGGGGGCTGCGTCAGAGGCGGCCGGTGAAAGCTGCCATCGCGCTTTGTGCCACTCCTGCCACATCCTAACTCTGCTTTATTTAGTGCTGCTGCTTTCTGTAGCCAGGAGTCTTTCAGGTGCTCATTGCCTTCTCATTACAGAACCATTTTGTGGTTAGTAAAGGTGGTTTTCTTAACTCGCTGCAAATAGAAGTGTTGCTGCTTGCCCCTGGTGAGGAGCTGCAGGTATTTTGCAGCCTCACTGGTGCTGTCAGCAGTTTTGGATCGTGGGAATTATTGCTAACTCCTGTTTTATGGGTGAGAAATTTGCACACTGCTTTTCATAAGCACAAGTTACTGAAAAAAAAAAAACAGTCTTGGAATTTAAAAAGTGCCATTTCTTATATAGTTCAGTCAGGCTGAAGGACAGTAGGTTGAGTACTCTGAAGAGAGAGAAGGGGGAAAACTCTTTTCTTCTAAGCTGGGTTCTGAAGAATGAAAAACTGGGAAGCATTTTTAGAATTAGCTGGATTTTTGATGCCAGTGTTACACATGTGAGATCTCACACTTTCTACTGTAGTCATTTCAGAAGATTCTTGCACATCATAGAAAAGCTGCTGTTTAAAAAATGTTTAGGAAAATAATGGTCTATAGGGTTATAAGCACTGAAGAGAAAATAATGGAAAAATGTTTCTTCCAATTAAAATGAGTTTTTAAAATATATATTTCTTAAATTCCCAGAATCTTTTCTCAGAATTTGTATCTGTTCAGCTGTAAAACTCAGTAACCAGAGCTTCCCAGGCTTCTTGCATGTTGCTTATCCTGATGGAGATTCTGCTGGTCTTACCTTCCTGCTTAGTTTGGGAATCTTGAGCAGAGCTGGGACAATCACTTGATATGATCTATTAAAACGAGACTTTAGTGTTTTTAAAATAGAATAATTTTTAATTCTGATGAGAAATTTGGTTTGGCTTCTGCATGCTGTGATACTAAAATAATTTAAAATGGAGCCTCTGGCTGCAGCATCATAAAAGTAAAGTAGCAGTTTAAAATGAACTGTACCCTCATATGCTTCTCTTGTGTGGATCCCAGAAACTGGTTGTTATTCATTATTTGCTGAATCTTTGTCTTCACGTGGCAGGATGGATAAGGTTCTGCTGCTGGATTGTCTGAGCCTGTGACTGAGAAGTTGTAGCTGGCTGACCTCAGGACAGAGTTCACTGGGAATAGCCTTCCCATTGCATTTATTCACTGTATTAGTTAGTTCCTATTGAATTGAATGCATCCTACCTTTACCAGAGGAATCAGTATTTAATTAATGTCTGTGTTTTCAGAAATTGCCGAGAACGAAGCTTAGAAAACTCTTGCACTTACATCCCTCCACTGATCCAAGTAGTGCAGTAACAATTGATATATCAGCAAGGCCACTTTCTGGGGGGAAACTTGCAATATTTTCAGTCATGATTTGGAAGATGAAGGTATGTTTATAACACTCAGATGGTATCAGGTCAGGAGGGATTGTAGGCACTTGAGAGAACAGGGTCAGGGTTCAGACTGACCTTAAGAAATTGGAGAGCACATCCAGATAAGAGATAAAAGCAGACAGTGAGTGCTGCATTTGCAAAGGAGAAAACAAAATGCACTTTTACCAAATCAGGTTTAAGCTGGAGAGGGATAGGTTAAAATAAGGCTGAGGATTTGTAGTGGATTACAAATGAACCAATTGCAAGAGAGACAAGTCTTGTTTGGAGTTGTATTTGAAGGAGTGTCCTCCATAAGGTGCAGGAGGTGACTTACTCATGTGTGGCACTGTGGAGCCATCATCAGTGCCATCAAATCCAGTTTGGGGTGCCCTGCTCAGAGGAAGACACAGGCAGATTGGAAAGTGTCCAGAAGGGAACAATGAGAAGAGATTAAGAAACATGAGAAGAGATTGAAAGAACTAAATTTATTCGATGCAGCAAAAAGAAAACCATTGTGCAATCCAGCAGGCTGCCAACATGTAATGGTGGTTATTAAAGTCCCAGATTTCCATGGCAGTTTAATTTACTGATTTGCTAATTTGCCAGGATGATTTAGGCTGGATGTTGTGAAAACATCCTGTTACCATCATAAAACTGTTGCAAGACCACCTAGGGAGGCCAGGAAACCTCCTTCCCTGGGTGTTGTTACAGATAAGAGAGATGATGCTGTCAGGACCAAGCCTCAGGTCTGTTGTTGCCCGTTGGTTTGTAGGCCCCCATGTTTGTGCTTTGCTGAACAGGGAGAAGAGCAAGGAGCTGCTTGGCCAGAGTCTGGCAGGGTGAGCACAGGAAGGGGACTGAGGCAGCAGGACTGCAAGAGATGAGGGTGGGAAGAAGGGATAGAAAAGAGCCTATGGGAGGGAGTAGAGATGCACATGGCACTGAGATGAGTGTTGGGATGGACAGTAGGTGTGAAGAATGCAGAGATTTTTCCTTCCCCCAATTGTAATCTCTCATATTTCTCTTCCTTGGAGTCATCAGACAAATGGATAAAATTCTGGCCAAGGTGTACAGTGTCATCCACCTCCTGTGGGGCTGGTGCTGAGGAGCAGAGTCTGGTGCAGTTTCAAACTACTGAACCTTGCTGGTGACCCAAGACAAGAGATTGTTATAGTTCTCCAAGTTCCATTTTATTTTCTTAGGAATCAACTATTTTAACAAACTGCTCACCCTGAGAACCAAAATTCAGGTTGTCTGTATGCACGGAAGTTCATTTTCTCTATTTGCATAGGTATACACGTGTACATACTATGGGATGGAGGTTGCAAGTCCCTTTTTTCCAAAGGGTCTGCAGAATAGCATAGGAATTTCCTCAACAGCTTGGACAATTTCAGAGCAAGTGGCTGAAGTGTTGGAAACAAATCAGAGCTGGGTCTGGTGGTGGAAAGTGCTGCCTTAACAATAGGCTGTGTTCTCACCCTGCCTCTTTAAAATCACTTGTGTAACCCTCTCTTTGTAAATGTTGTCCTGAACTACAGTAAACATGGAAAATCCGAGCCAAAAGGGAGCCTGCCCTAAGCCTGGCATTAATGCTGGAGGCTGACGCACACTTACCCATCGGGTCAGGGCTTTGGGCTAGTCATCTGCCGAGCCCTTTCTCACACCCACCAGCATCCTGTGTCTGCCCCGGATGCTCAGAGCAGAGCCTTTGAGCTGTGTGAGGAAATTGTGTCAGCTGGCCAGCCCTGAGTGAATTCATGGCTGTGTAGGACACATCACCCTGGCTTTCGCCGGCTGCTCTGGCCATCGCCACACAAGCTGCAGGGAACGAGAATAAAAGCTGGGGGAAGGAAAAGAAAAAGAAATTCAAACCAGGCTGAGCTTCTTGTTTGGCCTTTACCATTACTCATGCCTTGAAGGGATTTATACAACTATTGTGGCAGGTTTTTTTTTGTCCTGCGCTGAGTTTCTCTGGGCACTGCATTTCCGATACCTTTTTCTCCAGAATGCTGATAATCCCCAGCTCAAGACAGTAGTTTCCAAGCTCAGTCACAGGATTCACGGATGTTAAGGGGTGAGGCAGGAACGTGGACACGGAGCCAAATCCCCAGCTCAGTGCAGGGATGCTGCTCCCAGCTCTGGCTCGGGGCAGATGAAGGTGCCCACGCTGCCCCCACCGTGGCCACGGGGCTTGTGCCAGCCCCTGCTGATCTCTGGAGATGGTGAGTTAATTCTCCTCCCCTGTGCCTTCCCCTTCAGCCACTGTTCTTTAGAGGCAAAGATTGCTGCCTGATACTCTGGTTTTTCGTCATTTCCTCATTTTCTCTAACGAAACATCGACTGCTGCCATCCTCCCAGTCGCAGGGAAGTTTATCCCTCTGTTTCTTCACGCTCATTGTTGAAAGCATCAAGATCTACCTGCAGTTTCATCTGGCAGCTGTTGCTTCAAAAGCAGAATTGTTTGTATATTCTGGCTGTAGTTTTGAGATGGTTTAGATTGAAGACAACTGTTTAATAACTACAGTTCTGCAATTCTCACTTATGGCTTACTTCAGACAAACGGGTTCACTCATAAATTATTTTGCATCAGTGTATTAAAGTAGCTTTCAGATCCTTTTTAGGATCAGGACTCTGTTACTTTACAAGTTTATAAAATACAGACCTAACAGATTTTAAGTCCTGGTTCAGAACTTAAAATAGGCCAGGATAGAAAATCCTGGGTTTGGAGCTCTCTTCCAGTGGTTTGATACATTCATTTTCTATGCAGTCATAAAACTATGGATCCATACTATCCATAAAATAATGGATGTTTAAGACTGTTAGTCTAACAGAGGAATGCTGGCATTGAATATTGTGCCTTATGAAGGAAAATACTGTGCTGTTTCTGAAAGGTCCATAGGTTCTTTTATCCCATAGGTTCTTTTATTTGTGTTTGAAATATCTTAAAAGTTTTGTGGTGTAACTGTTGTACAGTAGACATGATTACTGCACATTGAATTCCTGGTCTAAATATAGAGAAAACTAAGATGATAACGTGGGAGACCAAATGTGGACTTTTGATGGAGGCCACATTATTATGACAGATGGGTGCTTTGCTGTATCAGATCACTGGGTTTTTATCCTTCTGAAGGAACTTACCTAATTCTGTTCTGATATTTTGGAAGCCAGTGTTGGCCCCTTACAGTGTAGACAGGTCACTGTTTATGCTTTTCTGTAGATTACGGTGTTTTGCAGTTTATTGGAATTTACACCACTTTAGAGAAAAACCTTATAAATGCAATACATAGATTTTTAATTATATTCCCATACATTTGTTCTGGGTTTTTGTGAGTAGTCATGGGAACAGGCAGGAGAGATGAACAGGAACTCTTGGGCACTGATGAAGCAGGCTCTAGCAATATCCAGGCATAGCATTTCTGACTTTAACTTGCAGCAAAGGATGAAAAGAATGATGAGTGTAAGAAGATAAGAAGTACTGTCAAACTTTTTCCATAGAAACGTGGAATCAAAGTGCCTGTCACCTCATGGTCCTTTCATAGATTTCCCTTTTTGTTACTGTTCTCAGCCTTTTCACACCTATTTTAGGTTGTTTGCCTTCCCTTATTATATTATTTTCATGCAAAGGTGGAAACCTGTTGTTTTTCCTGCAGCATCTCAGCTGTTTCTGCTCAGTGTCTGTTTCTGCCTGGTGTTACACACACATCCTGGTGTGGCCCAGGGTGACTCAGCTGTGTTGCAGAATGTTTCTGGGCTCAAACTGCTGTTAAAACATCAGATGAGATAAAAGCTTGGGTGATAACTAAATGTTTGCCTCTTCATGCAGCATCCTTGCACTGAGCAGACTGATGGCTCTCTGGCTTGGCAGGAACATCTTTGCGGTTGTACAGGACAGACTGGTGGTGGTGGGAGAGTTTTTAAGCTTGGGGCTGTGAAACAAGAATAGATGGTTAATGTTGCAGTGGATGATTCAAATACCATAGTCCACCCAGAAGGACTGTGTGATTTGGTGTCCAAGAATGTGATATCCAAAATAAAAGTTTGGGAGGGAATGGGTTTGGCTGAGCTGGGGGAGCTGCAGGTCAGAATTAAAACCCCAGCGTCAGAGCAGTGCCTTGGTGCGTTGTGTTTGGCTGTGGGCAGTCATAGCTGTCCTTGCTGTCATAATTAATTAAAACCTTCAAGAATAGGAAAATTCTGAATTTTGATAGAAGACTTTAGTCATAAATTATGCTAAAGAAGAGGTGATGTCTCCAAAGGACATGTACAAAGCATGGACAAGAGTGACTTTTTTTATTGGGACCCCAGAGCAGGTAGACACAAAGGATAAGAGTTTCTTTTCAGTGCTGCTGTACCTCCTTTCCATTGCTGCTTTGGTTTTTTACTGCTGTGGTCTGTGTTTTGGACTTCTGCTTTGGAATAACCCCAGCAAGGAGGCTGTAACACCAACATAAAATGTTTTGCAATGGTTTAATAAAATATACTTCATCAGCTGTATAGCAATTAGCAGATGGGAGCAAATTCTAAACTAGGCTTTCTTTTGCACTTGGTCTCTTGCAGATAATAAAGTTCTTCTTCCATTTCTCTTTCTGCTTCACTTATACATTAAATTTATGCCTAAATAAACATGTACTTGATGTAGCAAACTTTCTGATTTTCTCTTGAGCAGTGGTGAACTTAATTGCTCCCTCTCTTCTTACTTGCTGTGTTTATCATCTTCATGCCAGTGATGTACTTGGTGAAAATGAAGGCGGTAGCTGTGCCCAGGAGACTAATGCAAAAAACAGAGTAAATATTTCTGGATTACCTTGTTTGCTTTCTCTTCTGTTTGTGTAGTTTAAAACAGAGGAATTGTTGCTATTCTGTGTTTAACCTGAGTTATGCTGCTCTCCTTTCAGATCTGCAGAAGGTCTGGCGGGTGGCTTTTGGTTTCCTCAGTCTGGTTAGATATTACTTCTCCCTAAAGGTTTTGCCCTGATCCCATTACAGCCTCTTAATAGTAGTTTCTCCTTATTTTTGCACTTAGTTATTTGGGGGCATATTCTCACCTGCATCTTTACCAAATCCACGTGCCTCCCTCTCCTGGAGCATTTCCATCTTCCCCACTGGAACACCAATACTGTGTTTGCAGGTACCTGGGGGCTGGCTCTGCCTGTCTCTGGCTGTGCTCTCCCTCCTCATGTGGTGTCCTTCCAGCTGCTGAGATAAGAGGCAGGAACATGAAGCCTCACCCCTGCTTGCTCATTAGTCTGAGCTCTGGTACTGAGTCTGCTTAGCATCAAGTGACTTGTTTGTCTTGTGTCTGAGACTATGCTTACCTCCATTAATCAAAAAAAAAGATCATAATCCTGAACTACTTGACACTGAACTTTTGCTAGGTTTCCTAACACAGCTGGATATACTAAATGCCTGAAAGCTGTTAGGAGGAATATTTCCAAAATACACATTTTCAAGACTGGAGGTGCAGTTCTCTGAAATGTTAGTTTCAATCTGAGATCATCTTGTGTTTAGGAGTATGAAATCTCTTCTGCCTTTCCAAAATACTGAACTGATTCTTACCAAAAGCATGGAGAGGGATGGGCTGTTAAAATCTACTGAGATTACAGAAGGATTCCTTGGTAATTTGTTCTGCTATTATTTCTTTTTTTAACTCACTGGCCATAAGGAGGTGCGGGAACACTTACTGACCTGCTTGCCCAGATAAGTTTTAGCTTCAAATGCCTCCACTCCAGGGTTAAAACAGAGCAATAATGTACCTTTTAGAGCCTTTTAAAGAGAATGAAGGTTGCTTACATCATGGCCAGATATTCCTACCTGTAGATAACCCAAGAGAGGCATGACTGTAAAGATTGGGGTCTTAACAAAGGGAAGGGGTGAGAGAAACTCCTCCCTGCAGCGCAGGCAGAAATGAGTTAGGGCATTTTGCAAATTCTTTTTTTTAATGTGCTTTGAGGAGACATTGAGAGGCAGCTGAAAAAGCTTTTTTAGTTCATTGCTGTATATTTGGGGGACAGTGTTTGATTTTTCTTGTCAAGCCTTGTTTATTTCTTCTTTTCTGTCTTTGAGGAAGCGGAGTTTTACTTCACATGCTATAAACGATGCAAAAAGCACCCAGAAGACTGTAGATGGGTCCTCTGCCTTTGTTATAAATCTATATATATAGACTAAATAAATAGCTTCTTTCTGGGCTTAAAATCCTTGCAGTGCAGCAGACAACAAAAATTTGTGTCTTGGAGTAGCTCCGAGAATTCTTTAATGCTGAAATATCTCCTCTGCTTGCGAACCTGGGGCTCTCCCTCCTCTAGATAAGCAGTTTCTGTTTAAACTGGGTTTTTTTAATGACTGTCCTTTTGGGCAAGCATTGGCACAACTGACAGAGACTCTAGGAGTGCGTGGCAGGGAAATAAGAAGTTTCAAGGTAAGATTTAAACAAGTCCTCTCTGTTAAAAAGGGCAAGGGGAAAGAAAAAATCTGTGCGTGGGGTATTGGCTTTCTTTGGCTCTTGACAGTTTGAATGTACACTGAAAAAGACTGGAGCTCTTTAAAAGCTTTTTAAGTTGTGTTCTTCTCCCTCAAGCAAACAGAATTTAGATAGAAACATCTTGTTTCAACTAGCAGCTGAATTAAATGTTGAAAATAGGATATTTTGGTTGAATTTGTTGTTTTGGTTTTTTTTGGTTTTTTTGGTTTTTTTGTTAGGCAATCATTAGATTCACAAGAAAAGTACATTCTGTTTTTATGCAAGCCTTCCTGTGAGCAGTGCGTGTTCTCTGTCTGGGAAGGAGCACTGTCTGAAGCACCAAATATCTTGTGGCAGCTTGACTCTTAAAATATATTGTGTGTTATCTTTTACAGAGGATGTTGGCAGATGTCTGGATCCCAGCAGTGAAGTAGCAGGAGGGGAGGCAAGACAAACCTGGGGTTATTGCGGATTGCTGTTGGAGGTGCAAATGGGAACCAGGAAGATGGGCAGTGGAGGGTGTTTTAGTCCCTTGTAGGGGCAGAAAGCAGCAACAGCAAGGAGTATTTTAAGCCAGTATTTAGTGAGATTTCCTTTATTTCTTGTGTGAGTCTGGTGGGCAAGACCACATTTGGGGGGGCATTCAGCCTTTTTCCCCCAAACTCCCAGTCCAGGGGAGGGAACAAGATGCTGACTGCAGCCACTAAAGAGAGACCGAAGTCAGAAAGGGAGCCCAACTTTTATTTTCTTCCAGTCTTACCAACTGGCCTAGCCCAAATAGAGCATAAAATAACAACAGCTGTTGAAAGAAGTCAAAATTGTGTGTGCCTGTATCAACAAATGTTTCCATAAGCCATTGAATTTTAGGTTGGCCCAGCTTAAATACAGTATGAGGGTGAAAGTCAAAAAGGTAAAATCTTATCTAGGAGATATTTCTCTGGTTAGGAGAACTTTATAAGCTGTCAGAGAAGCCATAAACAAAGTTGCACCAAAATACATAGTGGCTTTTAGTTTAAATTGTGAAAATATTTTGCTTTCAATAGCTTTCAGGTCTTTTGCTGGGTATTTTTGCTTATGCGTCTGCATTAAGTAAGCCCATTTAACAAAACCTGATCCTCTTATAAACATGGAATAATGACAGTATCCCACATATGGGTTTCATTAATTTTTGCATGTTTTGAAGTTGCCTTTTTTTTTCTCCTAAAGGCAAACTTCAGAAACAGAAGAGACTAGTGCTGCATGATAGCCAAAAAAGACTGAGGAATAATAACTTGGAGTAGTTAAATTATTTAACTGTTGTATAACAGATTTTTTTTTTCAATAGAGAGGGATGCTGCATAATCTGCATTCCTCCCAGTTGCTGTTAGTTGTTTGCTTTGATGGAACTGGCATCAGTTCTGCTGGTTATCTGCAAGCTTTTGTGCTCTTGAGTCTTGTAAATGTTTTGGATTTTAGCCTGAAGAGAAAGCTTCAGAACATTTTCCTCTTTCTTCCTAAGAAAACAAAACCAACCCTTTCCTTGTAGTCACTGGTGAGAAATCTCAGATGCTCCATTTTCCTTATCTGCAGCACAGCAATGTGCAGCTCCTGGGACAGTCCAAATCAGAAGGACAACTCAGGGAAATTGCAGGATATAATAAATGCTGCTTTTTGACATTTTTGGTGCCATTTATCATCATCCATTGTCTTAAATGTATTTGTCTATTGAAAAAAGCTGTTAAAGATATGGAAATGCATCACCTCTGGCAGGTGGGGAATGAGAGAGGGAAGCACAAAAACTCAGCAACTCAAACTTTCCTAAAGTGCCTGTATTGGCCTGACAATCCCCATGTTTGCAGGGACATTCCCTAGCTTTTACTGAGTGGAGAGGCACAGGAGCAGGGCTTGGGACTCATTATTCCAGTTAGGATTTAACCTTGCAACAGCAAATGTTACTGTAGAGGGATCTTTGAAAAGCTGGTAGAGGTGTAGGATATGTTAGTTTATAACTTTAGAATAAATATTTTATTATTTTTCTGGAGCAGCATCAACTGTTGAGAAAATTCCTCACTAATGGTGATGCTTCCACATATCTGGATGAAATTATACATGTTTTATGCCCTGAAATTCCTTTAAAAATACTTTCTAAAATCAGACTATAGGGGAGAACATACTCAGCATGGATTGATGTAGCAGTCCTTAATGGTGGCTTTGTGGACCCAATGAATCCTTACCCTTGTATATACATCCTTAGTCCAGAGGGATGAAAGTGGGGTAAAAATGGATAAAACCTGGGTTTTTTCCACAGGGTCAACATTCTCTCCTGGGCTCTTGAGCTGTAAAGACATGTTTGTTTAATATTCTTTACAGAGGACTACCAGGGAAACGGATAAAACAGTGAGCAAAGGAATACTCATGTGGTCCTAAAGCAGACCTCCCAGGCAGGAGCTGGATTCCAAATGCCTCCTCTCAAAGTTTGCATTGGATTTCATTTCAGGTTTCCAAATGCATGGAGAGAGGGCACGAAAATATTGGTTGAATGCAGGTGTAGGTAGAAGGGTGATCTGGAGTGGCTGTTATTGCTGGGAGAGGGGCTTGGATGCACTCAGAGCATCTCAGTTACCCTTGGGGGCTGAGATCCTCCTTCCCACAAAGCAAACAGAAAATTTGGAAGGTCAAAACAAGTGCCACAGTGTCCTCAATCCACTGCCTTCATTAGCAGCCAAGCAAAAAGCTGACCTGGGAATATGCTGGGTGCCTCTGTACAGTGCTCTGCTTTCCCAGTGCTTCCCCTCCCAGATTTTCAATTACAAGATTAAAGAAAAGATAACTTTTTCCCTTTTGACAGAGTGCCTGGCCAGGACAATACGCTGGGTCATGTGGGTTTCCGAAGGGCTGAGTCTTAGGGACTTCAGTTAAAAAGGAAAAAAAAAATAAAAGAAGGGAAACTGAATCATTTTCTGGCATGATTTATTCATTTGAATGACCCGTCTCTGTTTTTCAGTTAGATTACAGTGCCTTAAACTGTAGGCATGAAAGAATGGTAAAAGTTGAATAATTTCCTCAGTTCAGGATGTGTCATTTTTATATTGTCCATTAATTTCACTCACTCATGCCATACATCATTTTTGTTGGGCTTTATCCGCCAATTCATCTACATAATCTGCTACCCTGTCTCTGTTTTTAGCTAAAGACATAATTCATCAGCTAGAACCATCCACCAGGCATTTCATGGCACTGATCTCGTGTTATGCTGAGGCACCCTGGAGCAGCTCAGACGATGTCTGCCTGCTCCTGTGCCCTGCCCACAGCAGTGGGGATCATTTCAGAGCAAAGGGATGTTTCCTGCACTCTGGAAATGTGAGGTGCTTTGTTTTCCTGCACAAAAAATTGAACTAATTTTTAACCTCATATCTTGAACTGCTGAGATTCAGTCTTTCTAGAATGTGTTGTTATAGGGGAACAGAGCATGTGTTTTTAGTTGTATAAATCAGTACTTTCTTATATCCTGTAGCTATCCCAATCATGTCAGAATATGCTTTTTTATTATGGATTATATAAAAATGAAAAACTCCTTTGATTTTTGAATTTGTAAGCTTTATAGATTATGAAACATCCCCTTTTTCTTGCATTTGAGACAAAGGCAATGATCTCTTCCTTAACTCCTCTGTAGGACAAATTCTTAGACATTGCTTGATTGGGCTTGAGCAGGCCTTCAGGTATTTGAGGGATGGTCTGTGCAAACCAATTTCAAGTGACTTGTACAATGTTTACAGTGGTTTGAAAACTCCTATAAATGCAATTTGCTATTTTAAATACTTTTATTTATGTCATTATCTTTCCAGATCCCCAAAATTGCAATCCTTCCTTTATAGGAGAATCACAGTAATTAGCAAAGATTATCACTCATTGTATGCATGTAAAATTTACATGTTTATTGACAGCAACTGAAAACCATAAGGGAAAACATAACCAAATCTATTGTGGCCAACTTTAGTATTGGATGAGATCAGAGGAGTGAGCATCATTTTTTCAGCAGCAGCTCCAGGCTGGGCTGGGCCAGCTGTGAAATCAAAGCATTATCCTCCATCCACTTGTTTTTGTTGCAAATTGTGTTATTCTTTACAAAAGTCCCCATTTTTTTGGTGTTTGACCCAATCTGTAAGTCATTAGACCCCGTGCCCTGGTGGGAAGAGCCTGAGCACAGGACCAGCTGCCAGGAGGACACAGGGGACGTGCAGCTGATTTGTTGCTGCAGTTCATAGCTCAGGTGCTCCTTGACAGCCTCTTTTGGGACTGTTCCTGCTTTATCCACTCATGTTTTCCCTTCCCTATTTTCAGGATGTTGAAACTCACAGAGCAAAGCAACATGTCCAGTGCTAGACAGCAGAAGTATTTCTCTCAACTCCCATAACATGCTAAATAAATATCTGTGGGCTGGTCCAAGATCCCACAGCACTTCAGCCAGCTAGACATCCCAACTGCAGTTATTTTTGGTAAAGGAAGAAGCAGATCTTGCAAAGTGATGTAGAGTCAGCTGAGGGGTTGCTAGTCTCTTGAGTGGGTTGTATTTCTCCTGTACCCATTGGGGAGCTGTAAGATGGGCAGTTGACTTCCTCTGGAAGGATGTTCAGGCATGCTCCGTGGCTGACCAAAGCATCAGCATTTTTCTAAAGGTTGTTTGGACAATAGAAATTCCTGAAAAATGTAACACTGAGTCTCTAAGAAATATTAGAAAAAGGGAAGGTCAGGAAGTGGCTGAAGGTTTCTCAAGGTGTCTTTGTATTTTCTCAAAACACGTGCTCCATGTATCCGTGTCTGACAGCTTTCCAAGCCCTCCTCATTCCCTCATGGCTCTTTAGCTGGTCTGTCTGGTTCTGTCTGAGCTCAGTCACAGGCTGCAGCTGGACAGTGGATTGTTTGATGTTAAATTCAGCCCAATCATGTTGTCTCAAAGCATTGCTCCATGAGGAAATGCCTCTCTCCAGACCTTGGTGTGACCATATGATTTAAATAGGGAAGTTTTGGGAGAGTCCCAGGCTGGAGAATAAAACTTGTCTTGGTACTGTGGGTGATTTTCCCCGAGGGATAAATCAAATTGATGAATATGGAGGTGTTTTAGAACCAGGATTGTGAAGGTTTGTGGCTGCATCACTGACCTTCCCCCTTGGAGTAGAATGGATTTGCCACAGGTGGTGGGGTACTGTCCGTGTCCCCCTCTGTTACTCCTTTTCTTTCCATGCCCTACCTCGTAGGGAAATTCAAAATCACAGCCAGCCTTTTGGAGCCCCTTGTAGCTTGGTGGGACACTGGTGGATCCTGCCATGGCCAGAGGGATGCAGCTCAGGACAGAAGTGCCACCACCCAACAGGGATGCAGATGGACGGGCACAGTGGGACTGGGTCAGCTGCAAAACTCTCAGTGCTGCAGAGCCCCTGCAAACATGAGAAATGCCATGAGATATCCAGAGCTCTTGACCAAGGTTTGTGGTGTGCGTGCTTGCTGTGGTCAACAGCAGCATGGTCTGCTTCAGAATCCACATTTGAGTGTCCGTCGTGGTCTGGTCTCACGTGGGCACTGACCTCCCTCCCAGCAGACAGGATGGATGTGCTCTCCTTTTCAGACTGGACGTGCTCCTCTTACAGGCTTTGCAGCATTAGAGTACAGATTTTCTTTGCCTTATTTAGTTTTAGGAAAAAAGCGATTTGTTTTGTCTATCCTCGCAAGAGCCAGAAATGTAAAATTTTAAAAAGCCTTCCCAGAAAGCTGCTTTCTTTTAAGAAAAGAGCAATTGAAATTGTAATTCTTCTCTCTTACTGTCTGATGAATTTATTATCACCTCGTTTTAGTGCCCAAAAGTGGGTTTTGCCTTGCTTAAAAAAGGGAGAATTTTTCCCTTTCATCTTCTGCTCCATTAGTTCCTATCAGAGTCGCGGTTTAAAAAGTTAATGCGCCTGAGTATTTCTGCAGATTGCATCATTGCAGTGTTTCATAACGATATGGCAAAAGTAATTTGAAACAGATAACAATAGTTCAGTCTGTTTCAGGATAACCATGATTTCCTTGTCATTAAGAGGTCTGTTAGCGGGTGGAGAAGGAGGAGGAGTTTTATCTGGATGAGTTACACATCATATGGCGTGATCATGTGCGGTTGTTCTTTTTTTCCTTCCCCCTCTTTTCCTTCCCTTGAAATCCGCAGCACTGGACTTGGGTTTGGATATGAAATGATTGGATAGTTTCAAACTCCTGGCTGCACATAGTGGCTCAGAGCTTCCAGATGTTTTCAATAAGGAGCCCAGAACTGTCGCATCAGCAGCCGGTGGCCGGGGCTGCTGCTCGCGTCTCCTCTCCATTTTGAGCAACTTGCCAAAAAAAGAGAGAATTATTTACTTGTTAGAGTAGGTTTTTTTAAAATTTAATCTTTATTTTCTGGTCTTCTGTTTCATTGTGTTTCAGAGCATAAATGCTATATACTGTCTAAACACTTGTATGGCATTCAAGGACTGCCTAAATAGCTGGACAAAAGAGACTGGAAGCCTTTGTTCTGCTCTGTCCCGGCTGAGTCGTGGTCTGTGTGTGCCTGACAGTGCCTGTGTGGATTGCAGGCTGTGTGCGAGGCAAGATTTCTAGCCTGAAACAATGCAGCAAAAGCCCCACCTAATGTGGGAAGAGGGTGATGGTCTCCCAAGGGAGAGTGTGTCTGGCACATTATCTTCTACTTGTTTATATTATATTCCCCCCTCCCCCCCTCCTTCCTTCAACAGCAAAGTCTGGAGATGAAGATGAGATGAACTTTGGGTGTCTGTAATCATCACTGGTCCCCTGATCTTTGCTGTGAGTCAGGAACATAACAACAGAAAAAACTCTTGGAACAAATTAGGGATTTGGAAGCTTAAATTAAAAAAAAAGAAGGGAAGGGGTTATTTTTTTTTCCTTGGTGTGTGTTGATTCTTTCCCTCTGGAGCTGAAGGTGTAGGGGAGTCAAGGAGATCACCTGACCACCTTTACTAGATCTAGACACATAATTAAGGAATAAGGCAGGTCATCATCTTGATTCACAGGACATGCACCATGTCCTGGGATACATCCTGTGCCTGGAGTCACCCAGCTTGGTGTGAGTCTGGTAGCTTCCCTGGCTGCTTCTCTCCACCTGTCTGCACCTTCCACATGAGCTTTCTGTCCCTTGCTGCCCCATGAAAGCCCCCACTGGTTTACTTGTGGCTTTTGGCCATCCCAAAATGCTTGTGCATAGCTCAGGAAAATTGGCCTATTGCCGTGAAAGCTGCATGTTTCCCAGCATGTCTCCCATCTGCTTTGACTGGAGATGTTTCTCATTTCCTCTTACCTGCAAGAAGGGTGAGGTAATGTGAGCCACGAAAGACTGGGTGTTGTTGCAGCTGCAAGTTGGGCCCGTCTTGCATCTATGTGGAAGATGCACTGTCACAGTTAGTGATGCTCACTCCTCTGCATGGTGGGCATTCCTTGAGCCCTGCAGCTGGACATCTCTTTCTGGTTGCCAGAGGAACTCTGTGGATCAAAGGTGAAATGCTTTAAATGGAGTGTCTGAGCAGAGCTGTGCAGTTGTTGTTAGGATAAATCTTGGCTGGGTATACCAGCAGCTGTAATTAAATTGATTAAATCTATCTGCTATATCAGTTTTAAAAAGAAAAGGTACTCCATAATGAAACATTAGAGCATCATTAAGACATTCTGACTGTTGCAAATTCCTACACCTGAACTAAATTCACATACTTTGTTTATGGGTTCCTGTCTTGTAAATTTAGATTTGAGGAAATCCCTGCCTTTTATGGTAGTGTCTGAAGGGCTGGAATGCTGTCACAGCCATTTCTGATTCCTTGTCTCGATGGGCACATGACTGCTGGGACTCATTACTTGTGGAGAAAACTGGTGGCTCCAGAAAGTCCCCAAAGTACGACCACATTGTGTGTGTCCTAATACTGAAAGCAGAAGCTCTGCTCATTGTTGGAGAGAGCGGAGTCATTGGTGGAGATCTTGAGCCAGGGATTGTAGCTTAAGACAGCCTTGTAGAGGAATCCCCCTCAGTTCAGCTGGTGGTGTGGTGGAGATGAAGCTTTGGGATGTGAGGGAGAGACTGGAGCATAAGGGAAGTGTGGGGAGACCCTGGCGCTGACCAGGTAAGAGTGTACCTGTGTCCCTCACTGGGAGATCTCACCTGCTGCGAGTCCCAGCCTGCTCCAGCACCTGAGGATACGCTCAGGTGCAAGGCCCAAGGGCAGCCTTTGTGTCAGGGATGGCCACTTTGTCATCCAGTCTCAGGAGGAGAAGCCCTTTGCTTGGTTACTGAGTCTGCTAAATCTGTAGGGTGGCTGTGCTTTTGTGTAGTCTGCCTGTACAGATTGAAGTGGCGCATCCAGGAGCTCTCAGTAGTGTGTGGTGGTTCTGTAAACTCCTGGGTTTTGGTGTTTTAACAAACAGGCACGGAAGGGAGTCAGTTCCTGTGTTGCTCACGGGCAGGCTGTGGTGCAGTGGGTTTGGGCAGTCAGAAGACTGGGTAGCACTGGGAAGAGAGAAGCTGGAGGGCTTGCTTGCAGCAGATGGGTTTAGATCTCCTTTGGAAGACTCATCTTGCATTCACGTGCCGAGAACTTGCGTTTTATCGTTTCCAGTAGGCTGCAGGGTTTGAGTCACCTTTGCCAGAGTTTGAGCTGGTGGCCACAAATCTCTTCATACAACCAGGGAGCCAGGACCACCCTACAGGACTGGATGAAAAGACCTACAACCCCCTAACTAAGCTCCAGGAGTGGAGCAAATCCCAGCAGCAGGAGGTGGGCCAGTTCTGCCGGCGCTGACGAGCGTGGCTGTTGGAGATCAGCAGTCAAACCTTGGGTTGATAAATGCTGTTTCCAATTCTGTTTTCTGCTTTGTAGCTTGGGATTAAAAATTCTGCATTTTCAGCTTTTCCATCTAGCAAAGCAGTAAGTTCTGGTCGCTACAAACTCCCAGTCTCTGAAAACTCCGCTTCTCCTTTTCTTCTCTCTTTTTTTTCCCTTGCGTTTTGAACCGCCCCCATTCCCTTTTGAATCGGTGAATGAGAGAATGTCTAAAGCCAGGGAAGTATGGAAAGATTTCATCCCTGGAGAGGTCAGGGTGGGGTGGAAAGCGGAGGGGGCTGCAAGGGGGCAATTTGAAAACAGGAAACCATGTGGCAGTGAGCATGCAGGGCCCAGCTGATGTGAATGAGCTATTGAGAGCAGAGAGACTCTCGCTGGCCCCAGCATTAGAAAGACAAAAAACTTTAGGGTTGGGTTTTTTTTTTCTCCCCCCAAGAAAAAAAAGCTCTGTCTTTCAGGCTAGAATAGATGAGGGAAGATTATATTTTCTGGACAACTAGTTGCTGAGGTCTTTGCTCTGTGTTGCAAACAAACTAAGAAAAAGTAAATGGCTGATTTCCTTTTTTTTTTTTTCCATGAGCGCTGATTAAATCATAAGTTTCCGTTCCTAGTTTAGGAAAGCATTAACCTTGAAACTGTCTTTCATTCACCTGGCCTGGGGGAGTGGGAAGACTCTTTTTACCTCTTGAAAAACACGTCCCTTTGCTCTCAGTCTCATTTTGGACCGAGCAAGCACACCAAGTGCCTGCAGCCAGAGGTGGAAGAAGCTGGCAAAGAAAAGCGGCTGCTTTTTCTTTTTCTTCCCCCGCTCCCTTCTCTTTTTTTTTTTTTTCCTCTCTGTGAATCATGCTCCACAACTGCAAAGTAAATTTGAAAGCCGGGAGAACACTGGTGCAGGACTAAAAAGGCAAGCAGTGACGTCCCAGCCCAAATCAGGAGGGAGTGGCTTTATTTCATTATTTTCTTTCCTTTTGCCCAGTGCTGTCATTAGAAATTTAAACTTAACTCAAACCCAAGCCGTCTTGCCCGGTGAACAGTGAACTGACTCGGAAGGAGGAAAGTACTTTTTTGTTGTTTCTTTCAGTGCATGAGGGCGTGAAAAACAAAACGCTTTGGTGACAGTATTTGCATTGGATACGGAGATTGGTTTTTTTGGTTTGTTTTTGTTTTCTTCCTGAATTAGACCCATCGTGGCTGAACCTACCTTCTGCATTTCCACTTGGAGTGTCAGTATTCCTGCTGCACACATCTGGCTTTTGTTCTCTTTTCGGGCAGGATTTTCATTCTGGTCCTTTTTGGATATCAAAGTTGTCTGGAAAACATTTTTTTGTTATTATTACTGTAACAGGAAGGCTGATACCATTCTTAGCAGTCGCAAAAAAAATAATCCTATATGTATAAAACTGTCTTCAAATATCTTTTGTTTGCTATAAGTTCCTGCATTGCCTGTATAAGCAAATCTGTTCCGAGAAGACTTTATCAGCCGGGCGCAGCACTGGGATTTTCGTTTTCCTGTTAAGAAGCTCGGGCAGGCTGGTGTGCTGAGACACAGGGACTCCTCTGAGCACGGATGTGAGAGGTCTGGGGCTGTGGTGAGCCCAGGGTTCATGGTGGGCTCTGCTCCTCTGCTCCCAGCTCTTTGGACAAAATGTACGAACGCCACAAGAGGCGATACAGCCTGTGCGACATTTCCAAGGTGGACAGGACTGTAGATGTTGTGTTGTTAAAGGTATGATGTTTGTATATATTTATCTATGGGTTCCCTTCCCTCTCTCCAAGGGGATCAGTCTGTTCCTTGCTGTGCTCATATCCCTCAGGATGATGCAGTGGGGAGGGACAGGTGGAAGAGCTCTTACCCTTCAGCATGGAGGTGATTTTGAGTTTTATCAATCCATATCATATTATTATCATATCATTATCTCTGCAACTAAATAATCTCTTGTGGCATGTTACTCTTTGGGAGAGCTCCCTGGCCATCTTCCCTGCCCTCTGCCCTTAAACAGTCCTTGGTTTGAAATCTCAGGGGTTTTTATGTGAGGGGAAAAGGGTTTCCATTTCCAGTGCTTGCTTTTGAGATTGAAAGGCACATGTTCCCCAAAAGATGCATTCTGCCAAAAAAAGGCATGGTGGATCCTCCTTTGCCTCTGTTTTTTGTTTGTGTTAGAAGGGTTGCTGTCAGTCTTGTTGTTTGGGTGTGATTTTGTCTGAGGATGGGTTGGAGCAAGAATCAGGAGTGGCTCTTGGCTAATTGTCCCAGTGTGTTCCTCCTCTAATCTAAAATTAGCAAGTGCTCCACCAAATGGCACAGTGGCAGTCTGGGAATGTCCTGTCTCTGTAACAGCTTTGTGGAGCTTCAGCAGTTTCCTGGCAGAGTGGATGGAAATAGGAGAGAAGCCAGAGGGACTGCAAAACACAGCCCAATTCAGAGATCTTAACTGCTGGAAGATCATTTCCTTTCCCTCTCCCTTTTTCTCTTTTCTCTTTTCTCTTCTTAGCTGAAGCAGTGGGATTCTACATGATCATATGGCTTCCTTTTTTATGATTTTTGGTTCATGCTCTTGTTTCCAAGTCAATACAAGAATATATAACAAATTTATTTTCAATTAATTCTTGTTCTACTTTATCTGCACTAAAAGAGATCTAGCTCTTTTTACCTTGCTTTGTTAGAATGAAAGTGTTTTCCTTTAATTCAATGTACTCAGTGGTTTTGGTGGCACAGATAGCTGTAAGTTGTTTTCTCTACCAGCTCAATTTTTTTGAGTGTTTTAGACCTCTTGATGTTACTAATGCTGGTTGAGGATTGAATCCCATGATAATCTATAGACACAGTGTGAGTCATTAAAAATGTTGTTGCATTGTTCACACACTATTTCTAGAAATAGTGTGTGTACAATTCTTAATAATTCTTGGGAGGAGACCTGGTACCTCAGATAATTTTGGTTGCCAATAAAAAGCACAATCTTTTTCTTTATGAAGAGCATCTGAATGCCTGGGTTAAAATAGAATTCACTAGAATTATCCAGCTTCAGTGTTTTTGATGTCATCAGTTCCTTAAATTAGTTTTTGTTCAGCAAAGCTTAGATTTTATAACAAAATGTGGCTCTTATTAGTTCCAACTGGTATTTTCCTAATTGAGTTTCAGAACTGTGGGTTATACTGTCTGTTCCTGCAAGTGACTCAGTGTCCATATATGTGTGCGTGTGTGCACGCATTGCTGCTCCCAACATGGGCTGTACAGCCTGCAGATGTTTAAAATAGGAGGGTGCTGGTGACAGCTACAGCTACAATCAACTCTAGCTCGATTTTCAGTCACCCTTCATGTTTTCTCTGGTTCCTGTAACATAACTGGTAGATGAAATTGAATTTTGATGACCTAGGGATCCAAGCCAGCGCTTGAGTGCGTCAGTGGCAGATCATCTCTTGACGTTAATGGGAGTTAGATCAGGCCCTTAATGAGGGAGCTGGGGGTGGAGTTTCTCTTGGGTTTGGTTTTCATTAAAATACTGAAATAAAACTGTACCTTATCTAGGCCATTGCATTTTGGGGAGTTAAGAGGACAGGGTTTCTTAAGTATTGAAAAGCAAGTACATATCCTTAGAAAAAAGCAAACCCAAAACTGAATCCATCAAGAGTGTTTGAGCTGATGAAATTTTAACATGATACCTGCAAAGCACCAACCAGCTTTCAATTTGGCTGCAGGTTGACTCAGACAAGCTGTCATTTTTTGAGTAATAGATGAATATGTTCTTTGCTTTGTTTTAAGGTAGGGAACTCAGTAATCATAGAATTGTTTAGGTTTAAAGGACCTTTAAGCTCATCAAGGCCAGCCATTAACCCAGCACTGTCAAGTCCACCTTTAAACCATATCCCTCAGTGCCACGTCTGTGCATCTTTTAAATACCTCCAGGGATGGTGACTCAGTCATGACACAGGAAAGAAAATCAGCTGCCTGAAAAGGACAATGGGAACAAATGGTGAAGAAAGAATTTTGGATACTAAATGTTTATAGATGAGATTATATTTGTATCCATTCTTACATAGAATCACAAAAGAACTTTTGGTTCCTACCCATAACGTTGTCATCTGAAGGGCCACTGTCTTGACACTCAATTTTTCCATGTTTAGATTGAGCCTGAAACAGTGGCTTGTGAAGTTATGAAAAAAATGAACCTCAGCAATTTTGAGGGTTGATGCGCACAATTATTTTTGGCTTTAGCATAGTTTCTTCCTCCTCTCCACGTATGAAAAAGCAAGAGGCAGCAGGTTACCAGCAGTGTCCAGTCCCTGCTGGAGGCAGGACTTCATCCTAGAAGAAATTCCTTACTGTGAGAGACATGAGGCCCTGGCACAGCTTGCCCAGAGAAGCTGTGGGATGCCCCATCCCTGGAGGGGTTCAAGACCAGGTTGGATGGTGATTTGAGCAACCAGGGAAAGGTGTTGGATTTGCATCATCTTCAAGGTGCCTTCCAACCCAAACCATTCTATGATTCCATGATTCCGTGTCCTTTCCTGGCTGCTGCAGCAATGTAAACTCAGTGACCTTGGATCCTGAACTTACTGAATGCAGGAAAGCCTGGATGATGCAGAAATGACATAAAAAATTGTTGACATTGTTCCTGCTGGGTTTGCATTGCAGCAGATGAGGGAGAAGTTGTGGGGTGTGTGGGATGTCTGCTTGTCTGAACATTTTGCTGGGCTCTGAGCAGCTACGTGCAGGGTAAAGCAGTCTGTGCTGTGTTATTGCAAGCCCAAAATGGGAAGTCTCAGTGTGCCCATGTGTGCCTTGGCAGCCCTGTCTCATTTTTATGTTGTGCCTGCTACCACAAATAAAACTACAGGGACAGGATACAAAAACCACACTGGCTGGCACCTTGCAGATAGATACATGTGAAGTCAGACAGGCGTTCAATGGGGATGAACAGGCAGTGCTTTGCAAAGTTACGAATCAAGAACTGGGCTTGCTTTGGGAATGGGAGACTGAGTAATCACAGATGGGAATGTTTTCTAACATTTTTTGCCTGTATCTGCATTTCACCTCTGTATGTGAATGCTGAAGTTGTTAGGGGTAGGCATCAGGAGTAAATTTTTTCACAGCTGGGGCAATGAGGTTTGATTTTTCTGCTTGATTTTTCTGCTTTTCAGATGAACCAATCCCATTTAGCTTCCAGCCGAAGATCAGACCATTATTCATGGAATTAAAACCAGCATTAATAATTAATCAAGGTATTTTGAAGTTAAAAGGACAGCACTATTAATTGAGTTTTCTACTTTTCAGTTAAAGTCTGTTGACTTTTAGTTTTGCTGGTGGAGGACATTGCAGTGCCAAAGGCTGGAAAACGTACTTGGGGCACACGTTCCTTTTCCCTGCTGGGACATTGCTGGGGATAAATGCACTCTAGGAATTTAGTGTTGCTCTTGCACCATAAAGAGCGAATTTATTCAGTCATGTAACGTGTCCTGTGCTTGTAGGAGCCTTTTTTGGTGAAATCCTTTAATACGGTTTTCTATAGCACTGCTGGCTTGTTACTATGAGAAAGGTCAGTTTGGACCTCCTTGAAAAAATGTCCTGATATGGTGTCACCAGCTCTGTAAAGATAAAAGACTCAATGTAGCATATTCACAGTGCTAGAAGAAAAAAATCTCCATAGAAATAATTGCAGAAATGCAAGTGTTGTCCCTTTTGGCATACATTTGAGAATGTCTTTGGGTTCTGCATCCACCTGTTAATATCATCCCACAAAGCTAAGAAAATACAGAGAGATTACCAAAATAATTTAAATAAAAAATAAATGTGTAACTTGCAAGCAAATTGATATGTCTGCTCTTAATATTGTCTGGCAAGATGATTGCCAAGGCAGTGATTGTTGCTCTTGATGTGAGTTTTGTGTGTATGGAGTCTTTCTGCAGCAACAGATGTTGAAGGAAAACAGTGGAAATTCCTTCCCCAGATGCCCCATCCTTCATGCTCCTTTTCAAACGGTTTTGGAGGATCTTGAAAGGTGGTTCTTGTGAAGGGGGTAAATCAACTCTTGGTTTAGTTTCTAGTGCAGGAATTGCAGGCAACTGGATAATTTCATTGTAAATGGAATTGTAAAGTTAAAAGTTGCTCAGCATAAACATTGAACTCCAGTTACGTGTACAAATTTCTTTAATCCTATACGAAATTTTCAGGAACAGGAAATTCCTAGAAAATAATTACAATATGCATAGAACTTAAAAAAAATCATTGTATAATTTCTGCTTATGAAACAAATTAATTATAATTGAATTTGAATTACTGGGGTTTTTTTACTACTTTTATTCTACAATAGATATTTAAAATGGATATTACTCAGTGTGGTGCACAATTACTTAATGATACACTAAGCAAGCTACAATTACTCTCCTAAATATTTTCCTATGTGCAGTAGTATCTGGTTTTAGCTGCAAGGTAGATCATAGTCTGGAAGCTGGGGAAAATAAAAGGAAAAAAATGGAAACTTGCACATTTAGGACAAAGTTAAAATAATATGGAGGCAAGATGAGTCTCCAGGGATCTAGGAAATGAAAGTTAAAGTCATCTGGTTCCTTGTGCTCTGGAGATGTTGATTTATATCATGACCGGTGAGGTTGACAAGTGCAAACTTTTGCAATAGCAAAAGATTTCCTGGAAGGTCAGTGTGTTCTCTTTATTGTGAAATGGAAGGCAAGAAGAGTTAAAATAAAACCAGAGGGAGAGAAAAAGGACTTTTCCATGCTGGAGATAGGAGCCAGGTAGTCCCTGGCCGTGAGGTGCCTGTTCCTAGTGAGCCTCCAGCACCCAGCTCTGCCCTGGATATTGTTGGAGTGTCTTTGAGAAGGAGGTGCTGAGCCTGGTTTTATGGGCAGGCACCACACTGCAGTGGATTAGATAATTCCTTCTCCAAGACCAAGGGGAGAGGAAGGAAGAGCCTGGGAGTGGAGTCTGGGGTCCCTCACAGTTCCTGTGGGACAGAGGATGCCTCAGCCCAGGGTGTCACAGCTTGTCCAGCACTGTCCTTTTCTTATGCATTAAGTCACATCAAGTTTCAAGTTCAGGGTCTGCAGGAAGAGTCAGGAAATACCTGTGTGTGCCCAGAAAGAGCAATGGAACCATCTGCTGCTCATAGCTCCAGCTGGCGTCCTAAAGGCATCTTTGAACATTAAGCCTGCTGGTGTTTCACAGGCAAACAGAAAATCCTGCAGGATTCAGTTTTTGGTGCCTGGGGATGTGCTTCCATGATTCATTCTGTGTCTGAGCTGCAGATAAACACATTCAGGCTTCTGTATGGAAAAATAGCTGGTTTTCTCCTGGCATTTCTTCAAGGGCTGTGTATTGAAACTCTGTTCCCAGAGGCTGTTTCATATTCCCTCTGCCATTGGAACAGCACTGCACCCTCTGCTCCCACGGCAAAGACTTGAGATGCCTGGAATCAATGAGCTATAATCAGTGTGGGCAAGCAAGAAAGTGTGGGGCTTTTATCATCTTCTGTGGCCACCAGCCTGTGGTCCTGTCATTGAGCTTGTCTCAGCAAAACAAGAAACTGGGGGAAAAAGAGAGGAATTTTTTCACATGCAATGCACACGTGTCTGCAAAATCCCAAGGCAACCTCATTTCACATTTCTTCGTACTGGTACATTCCCCAGCTCCTGATGCTCAGGTGCTTTTATAAAGACAATTTCCTCTCCAGCTCTTGCTGTCTGTACCTGTAGTCACTAGTCCTGAGTAAATACAAGCAGAATTCAGGTGTTGAGGAGGGATCCCAGTACTCAGTGTTGGGCTGTGGATAGTGGGGTTTGTGTTTTGAGTATCTATGGACCACCCAGTTCCCTGAGAGCACACAGTAAACCTCCCTCAAAGCCTGTCTGGGCTCGTTTTGGCCCAGGGAATACTTGTATATAGTAGTGGTTTCCTTTGTTTTTGTTTTGATGGTGATTATTATTTTTCCTGGATTAGGGCTACTGAGATAAATATTTAATTTCTAATGTTTTATTTTGTACATAATCAAGTATATCTGAAGCAGCACCTTAAACCTGAGTGTTACTCTCTCATTACTTTTTTTAATAGAGAAAAGCAGACGTTTTCAATACTTGGCAAAGTCACAGGGCTGAGGAGAGAGCTGGCTGGGAAATTGGAAAAATGCTCAAATCTTTTTTGAAAAAATGCCAATGTCTATAATGCATTTTCAGTGAATGACTCAATTGGTTCTATTAAAGGAAAATATATAATGTTAATTCAGCCTAATATGGCTTATTCAACAGACAACTTGAACCTCTTCGTATTTTGCTTTCTTACTGCTAATTATTGAATGGGATGTTGATTATTCATTTCCAGTAGTGGATACCAGTATAAATCAGGAGCAGTTCCTTTGAATTTGATGGTGATTTGTTTAAAATTAAGGGTCTGACTCTTCTTAAGGAAGAAGGAGGGAGGTGCAAGTCAGTCAGAAGGAGACAGAATTTGGTTTTGTGTCTGAAACAGGTCATTCCTTTATTTGTGTGGACTTGAGCACATTTCCATTTGTCCTTCTATGTGTGTTCAGCCTCAATCTCTAGATTTGCCTTTAATAAAATATAGGAAGGTGTGGTGCAAATTTATTCTGCTTTGTCTGGAGAGAAAAGAATAACAGCATGGTATTTATTGACTTTACAGTCATCAAGTGGTATTTATTGACTTTGCAGCTCTTTTAAGAATAAAAAAAAATAAATTCTGTGGTTGAGTTTAGATGCTAAGGTTAGATGCCACACAGCCTCGCTGAGAACAGGGAGTGTCTTCTGTAGAAAGAAACAGAACATGACCCACTGTCTATGCAACAGTTAAAATGCCACATCCTTGTGTTACTTTGGAAAGCAAAAAACCCATTGTTCTCAAGTTTTGCTTACAAATGGTTTTTCAGATTTAAGATTGCTTCTCTTTTCCTCGCTGCCTCTTGTTTAATATGGATGCATTGTATGTAAAAGGGAGAAAATGGATACACAGGTGTGTGTGGAGCAGAGGTGCAGGGAACACTGGGATCTTAGATGTGTGTACATAAAGGGGTGTGATGGGGTCTTGAGTGAATATCTGTATAATGCAGTCAGGGAGTAAGAGCTACAAAGTGCTACATCATCCCTAGGAAAAATAGCCTGCCAAATTCCATGGAGGTGGGAGGGACATCCAGGTGGGACTTGCACTGAGGTCACCCCAAGACCTGGCTCCAGTAGAGCTCAACATCTCCTTCACCTCTCCTGGGAGACTCCTGCTCATTTTTCCCCTCTCAGAACTTCTCTGTTCCTTCCCTGTCTCTGTCAGCAGGAGCTGCTGACTGGGGAAGGTCATGGCATCCTCTCCACTGGAGGATTTTAAGGGCACTGGGTTGGATTAGGACCTCTGAGAAGGTAATTGAGCCTAACTTGGTGCAGCAGGCAGGGACTAGCTGACCTGTCAAAGGCCCTCCCAACCCCATTTTGTCATCGCACAAGTATGGAGGAGGACAAAGCCTGAGGAAGAAAAATGTGCTGTAGCAAGTAGCTGCCAGGTCTGGGGGAGTGCAGGGTTGCCTGTGTGGTGTGGAGAGCAGGAGGTGCTGGCAGGAGCCCCTCGGGTGACGGGCAGGGGATGCAGCCAGAGTGGGGAGGAGCCAGCCAAGGACTGCAGTAACACATTCCATGATCTCAGTGAGAGAGGAAACAAGGACGTGGGTCATTAGTCAAAGCAGCACGTCAGGTCAAGGGTAGGAAAGGCTTGGTTTTAATTTATTTTAAAAAATAAATAATAAGAAGGCAAAACCAGTGCATTTCATAGCATAGGAGGAAGGAGAACGTTGAGGGGATGGGAATACAGCAAGGGGCTGCAGAAATAGAGCAGGATCATGGAGGAGATTTGAACATAGGTCAGAGGCTAAAAGTAAATACTAAAACTTTGCTATTTGAAAGGTAGAAGAGGAAATTATTTCAGGAGATAAAAGGAAAGCCAGAGAGTGGGTAGGAGAAATACTTGACATATAAAATCAGGCTGAGTCATCCATTTTGGTAGCTTTCTTTTAGCTGCAACTTAGCATGTGAGATCCTGTGTCTTGAAACAGGTCAGGAGGGGAAGTAACTTCTGGGTTTTGGTGTGGGACAGGTGAGATTTGCATGCATTTGACAGTAAGTAAAAGCATTTGGCTCAAAGAAATGGCAGAGAGAGTAAAGGGCCTTCCAGAGTCTGCCAGCGGCAGACAAAAGTGATGGGAAGTGAATGTTGGATGAGCCAAGGATTGTGGATAGTCCAGCAGACTTCTAAGTCAAAATGTTGGACAACACAACCCGAGTGAGGAAGATGAAAGAACAGGCAGAGGGAGGAGGAGGCTGAGAACAGATCAGTCATCCTTGCTGAAAGACTGGGAGTCATGGAAAGGGTGAAGGACGGGGTGAGGTGATAAGGGCTGATGTTGAAATAAACCATGTGATGTGTCTTAGTGTTAAAATGGGCGTTTCTATCATCATCATTTCAGTTAATGCAGGCCCAAAGTGCTTCTGGTTCTCACCATGACTTGGGCACTTCCCAAGCCCTCTATTCCACATCACCAAAGCACTTTGCTATCTCTGAGCTAATTATCTGTACAGCAGTATGGGTGGTAAGGAATTTCAATTCTGTAGGTAGTGAACTGAGGCATAAAGCAGAAGAGTATATCCCTGCAGTCCCGCTACAAGTGGAGGTGGGACTTGAAGCCAAGGTTATCCAGTCCTCTACTAGTAGCTTAAACACTGACTCAGGCTCCCTCTGATCTCCTTCCTTGAGCAGCAGCCACCTTCAAATCAAACTTTCCATGGAGAAATAAAGGGTTTTGGCATATTCTAATGGTTTGTTTAGCGATGCAGAAATAAAATCATATGTTACTTTTGACACTTTTATTATTGGGAAAAAATTAAGCCATAACTCTGTGTCTGCTGGTTGATGCAGAGGGATATTGGAGAAGAGACTAACAGGGGTGCTGGTGAGAGTGGCCTTTCTCTGATGTGCTGTGATGTGTTTTGCAGATAAACCGTGGGAGCTGGTGTCCGCTGGAGCCATGTCCTGACCCCTCCCTGCTGGAGCGCAAGCGCACGCGGGAGTCTCCAGGTGAGCCACACCAGCAGCCTCCTCCCCACCTTTTCTATCCTCCTTTTCTCTCTGTCCTCCCCACCTTTTCTATCCTCCTTTCCTCCCTGTCCTCCCCACCTTTTCTATCCTCCTTTTCTCCCTGTCCTCCTCACCTTTTCTGTCCCTCCTTTTCTCCCTGTCCTCCTCACCTTTTCTGTCCTTCTTTTCTCCCTGTCCTCCTCACCATTTCTATTCCTCCTTTTCTCCCTGACCTCACCTTTTCTATCCCTCCTTTCCTCCCTGTCCTCCTCACCTTTACTATCTCTTCTTTTCTCCCTGTCCTCCTCAACTTTCTATCCCTCCTGTTTTTGACATCCTGGCCTGGATGGGGAAAACACATAAATTAAAGAAACTGTGTAATGGCTGTGCTGTGAGTCATTGTTAGCACATGGCTGCGGCACTTGACTAGCAGGGAGCTGTGTAGTGTGTCACCATCTCAAATAACTCTGCATTTCAAGTGCTTCAGTATTTTGATTTTCCCCCCCTTTTCTTTTTCTAAATAAACTTGAAAGATGTTGCAAGCGGCATGCAGACATGGTTTCTAGCTAAAAGGATAAGTTCATAAAAGAAAAAAAGCCAGAAATTTGAACTCCTAAATCCATAGTTGAAACCAAATGAGTGGCTTGAGATTTTTACTTTTTTTCCCCCTCCCTCTGAAAGTTGCCGTGATTCCAGGCTCAGGAAGCAGGAAGGCTGTTCAGAGCTATGGTTCCCACACCCTGCCCACCAGCTGTGCCAAGCTCCCATCCCAGCCCTGCGTGCTGGCTGGTGCTTTCTGGCTCTTCCAATGGCACAGAAAATCTAGTCTGGGCAAGCTTCAAAGAAGGGTTGGTGTCCAAGATAAGAAATAAAGCATTTCCTTTCACTGGAGTATGTGTGTTTGAAACAAATGGAGTAATTTATCAGGGCCCTGAATAGGGACTTTGCTTAGGCTGCTCATGGAGAGGAGGCTTCTTGCCCTGCTGTCCTTATGAACAGTGGTCTCACCCAAATCTCCTTCAATTTATCTGAGACTTGAAAGAAAATGACTGAATGTCAGTGTGAAATTTAAATCCAGTCTTTCAGACTGAGTGTGGGTTAGTGACTTAAGGGGTTTATCCTAAATAGAAATTCTAGCTCACTCAAAGTTAAATATGTACTTTTTTATTAAAAACAAAAATACAAAAATACTGCCCTTTTTTAGAAAAATCGTTAACAGCAATAGCTCTTTCAGGAATATTTTTGCAAGAGAACCTGGGGTAATGCTACGTCTCTTCTTTACCAATTGTATCTATGAACCCTTGGCCTCTTGGTGCAGTATTTTTATGCTTCAGGCAACAGTTACTGCAAACCATTTGTCTGCTAAACTACATGGACTCATTTGACTTGCTAAATATATAATCACGTATTCCTATGGATCACTATCAGTTGCACACCTATTAATTATCTAATGCAATATTACACTCTAGAAACATAATATTAACTATGTAATTAGGTAGCTGTATATACAAATTTATATTAATAATTATAGTAATAAATGCCTGTAAGACAGACATAAAGAGATAGTTTTTTAAGTAAATGTGCTCTCCAGATGGACTGAAGCAGCAGAAGGATCTCAGGTTATGCAGGTTCTGGCCTTTCTAGAAATGATTTTGTTACTGCACAGGCATCCTCCTGCTCCTCTGTGGTGCTGGGCAGCGTGGAGAGGGCAGGAAAATCTGGCAACACTTAACAGCAGTAAAGCCACAAGCTGTCAATATGGCTAACTTAAAAATACAGTACTTGATAAGGAATTAGGCCTTTTTCATCTGCTGAAATGACTATAAAGGACAGAGACCTGAGATCTTAGAAGGTAACTCCAGAAACTGGAGCTTCTCATTTTCTGTCTATGTTTTTTAAATTAGGTGTGCAGAGGAGTTTAGCAGATACATAATTATCAGCGTGGAATTGAAGGGCTCAGCCCTGGCTTGGAAGACACAAGAGTTGGAAAATGTACAGAAGATATTGCTTGGAAATGTTCTTCCTAGAGATTTTCTCTGTATTTTTTTGCCTTTATATTATGCACCGAAGTGTTGCCAGGGGTGTGAGAGACAGAGCCTGGCTTTGTGCAGCGTCTGTGCAATTGAAAACAAACCCAGCAAACTGAGAAAAGGGGAGGGAGAAAATGGAGAAAATATGCACACCTCCAACCAAAAGTAAAGGGAAGAGAGGGCTTGGGAATGAGTTTCTCAGCACAAATGAGCTGAGGAGTGTGGAGGGGTCCCCATCACCCTGCTCCTCATCCTTCTTCCTCTCTGCTTCATCTCCTCCTCCTGGGGAGCTTTGCTGCCTCTCATGCTTTATCCTCAGGCTGAGGTATCCATCCACATCTGAGCTGTCCCCACTGATTTTCCAGTGGAACGTGGCTGGAGCCCCTTTGTTTTTCAGTCTGGGCTGTGGACATGCTGTGCTGGCTGCCAGCTGGATGAGCAGCACCTGGCCCACGTCCCCACAGCCGCCCCGTCTCTTCTTTCCCTTCGTTCCCCCCCTTCTTCTCTCCCCTCCCTTCTCCCCCTCGGTGATGGAAAAGCAGTTCAGATTTTCCAGGTTTACTGAAAGGGGAGCAGGAGCAGATGCAGCATCCAATAAGTGCTTTTCCAATTCTCCACAGTGTGGAAATTCCTCTGTGGGGTAATGGGGTTTCTGACTGGCTTCAACTCCCCCTGCCCTAAATGGGGTCAGCCCCACCACTATCAAAATAATTCTATTTTCTCCAGAAGTGGAGTCACTGCCATCAGTTGGGATGTGGCCAGGGTGTTCCAGAGCTGTTGTCAGGCACATATTTAGGATGGGGAAGGCAAAGAGGTGACCTTAAGCTACCAAACCTGTCATCCTTTCAGTGATGTTTAAGCTTGATGTCACCCAGGATGGAGTTTAATTTAAGGGTATAATTTAAGATTGAACTAATATTTTATTGCCCTGGCTCCTCTCCAGACAGCTAAGCACATTTTGCATCTGTTTAGTTAGAGGAGGTGCAAAATAACACCTTTCTTAAAAAAACAAAAAAATGGAACAAACTAATAATTAGAAAATATTTTGAAATGGGAAATTTGTGTTCAATTTTTTGCCAAAATTATAATTTATACTTTTGCCTGAAGGGTGAACAAATAAAATATGTACAGGCATTTCTTAAGCAAATACTTGTCTGTTAAAGGTTATGGAAAGAGGGCTTTTTCAGGGGCTGCCATCTAGTTCTGTACTCCTGATTAACCCAGTGCAGACAGCTGGAAGCACTTGAGAAAAAAAGAGATGCAACATGCTTATATTTCAGTGTCAGGAGTTACAAAAGCTGAGAGGTTTTTTAAAAAATCACTTAAGTTTTGAATCTTGAAAAAGTAAAGCTTGTAGTGGAATTCACACTAGTGCTTTTTCAGTAAGGAGTGTAGAAGAAAATACATAATTGTCCAAATATGCACAAGAAGCACCTTGGCATTTAGAGGGAATTGATTCTTTGAGAAAGAAAGCAAATATTGACAAGTTATATTTTTATATTTATTGAATATTAATCTAATTTTGCATTTGTTGAAATCGATAGGAAACATCCCACATGCACTGTTATGGGATACCTCATATGTAGTATATTTATCAGCACCTCAAGCTACAAGCGTTTTCAGCTGTTTCATGCAGAATTTCAGTTTGCACCATGTACTTCAATGATGCACTTAAAACGGAGCTTTAAACTCTGGAATAAATCATTTGAGAATTCACTGGCAGTTTTGAGAGGTGAACAAATGTATAAAGCTTTATTTGTAAAGCTGTGTGTTTTAAATCCTGGAATTCACTGAGAGCATGGAGTCTGATGGTTTTACCAGTACTGAATCCACGGGTAGAAATGCAAATTATAGGTATTTTTAATGACCACCAAAATAAATGTGTGGATGCTGCAGAAGGCCTCAGGTTGTGACTCTTTGTGCTTTGCTCCTGCAGAATGTGAGAACTTCTTGGAGGATGGGCTGAGCAGCGTCTGTGCCTCGTCACAGGGTGCTCTTAAAAGAGAGTCTGGGAGTGAGTCTGACCTCTTCCCCTTGCCTGGTGATGGGATGGAAGACCTTGTCTTTGGGAAGGTAAGAAAGCCCGGTTGGGGTATGGTTAAAAAAGCCCCTGATAAACCCATGCAGCACACACAGATCATCTTGGTTTCTCTGGTGGGTTGGAAAGCTGGAAGTGATTATTCTGGAACCAAATAGATGGGAAGGATCCGGTCTCCTCCTTGGATGCAGCAACATGAGGGATGTATTTACTTGCAGCAGAATTCCAAAAGCTGTGCAGCCCCCAGTGGTTAAAAAAATGGAAGTAATTTTGTCTGTCCAAAAGTAAATCAGGCACCAGAGGAAGAGTTGAAAAGGTGGATTTTCTTGCAAGGTCATTAGGGATTGCACAGACGATATGAAATCCATCTTTAACTCATGTAACAAAGAGCTTTTCTCCAGTAAGCCGTGACCTCTGTGCTGATACCTTCAGATTTATATGCTGTAATTCTCAGAGGAACCAGTGTTTTTCTGTAAATTCAGTGTCATAGGAAGGAAACACTCATTCTAAATACTTCAGGCCAATTCCAGGGAATAGTTTTGTTGCCTAGGCGACATACCTCTAATGCCTGTTTACGTGCAAGTAGAATGAAAGTGTTTTCAAGTTTGCTTAAAATCAACAACAGAAGTCATTGCTAACCTTAGTCATCCGTGTACCCTTTTGTGTTGCTGAGGAGGAGTGGGAGAGACCTGAGAGGCAGAGTTGAGTAGAGGATGTGCCTCCCTTTGGCATGACTCTTTTGCATCTACGTCAGAACAGCCTGAATTTATTCAGGGGGTCGTTAGGTTTTTGCTCTTGAAGAATTGTCTTGCTGGTAATTTGTACTCTCCTTGGCATAAGCAGATGATGAAAAAGCAACCAGAAAGAATAAAGTGATGTAGAATCAAAAGGGATGTGACCCTTCTTTAGAGCAGCCATCTCTGTGGTCTCCATGAAATCCCATTCTTTGGTTCAGCTGCAGCTCACAGGTTTGGGCAGGCACAGCTCCTGCTCTGAAAAACGTAACTCTCAGAGTAGCTTTCACACTGGCTTTCTGAGAAATGTATTGATTGAAACAGAGTTCTGTTTGCTGAAATCAAATCAGATGCTGGCGAATATTTTCCAGCAGGATGGGAAACACCACAGCCCAGGCTCAGTGATCTCATGAGCTATAAATGAACAGTAAAGTCATCCTTCATGCACGTGGTAGGGCACAGAGCTCACCAGCCTCGCCCTTTCCCATCCTGCTGTCAGAAGGATCTGGGGCCCTGGGCTGTCAGAGGACAAGGCTGTTTGGCAGAGCAGGCTGTCTTCAGTTCCCTTGTGTGGAGTGTCACAGGCTGTGACAGGCAGCTGCCATTTGAGCCTGATTTAATGCTTGTATGGGAAAGTGTGGGAGAAGAGTGCAGTGGGAATACAGCAAATTTTGTATTATACAGAATTCTAGCTTTTCCCCTTTCTTATGTGGAAAGTTTCCTTCTTCAAATAGGAGAAAGAAAGATTAAAATGTAACCAGTGTAGGTAGTGCAGTGTAGCAGGGATGACATAGGGAAGAGAGGAGGTGGTGGGGAAGGCAGATCTTCAATTGCCAATGGAGAGAGGGCAGAGGCAGGAATTCTTTTCTTTGTAGAAAGGGAATTCTTTAATTTGGCAGCCTTTGCATTGTTCTCATTTTGCAGTGGGTTGCAGGCTTTGTCTTCAAATGGCTTCAAAAGGTTCCTGAGTTGAGTTCAGGAAGTTATTCAAAGCTAATCTCGACCTCAGTTGCTTTGTCTTTATTTTCCTGAACAATTTGATTCCTTGTCTCCTTTCTCAGGATTTATCTGAGTATTTTTTCTACAGTTAAAGTTATTTCTAAAGGACCAAAAAAACTAATTTAGAATTGCAAGCTTGTTCCTAAATTAAATCTTTTTTGGTTTTACAGTACTGAATACAGGTGGTAGAAATGCAAATTATAGATATTTTTAATGACCACTAAAATAAATGGTGGCTATAATCTTTGGTCCAAAAAATATTGTAAAATGCTTGTCTTGGCTGTAGTTGATTATTTATAAACCTATGAAATAGTTTCTGTATCAAATTGGGAAGAGACAGAGTATGTTTATGAACAAAAAGAGGATCTCAAACCTTTCAGTGTCATGGTGATTATTGCTATTACTAGTTCTGTTCTTGTTTCCCCTTTCTGTGGAGCAAGAGTTGAGCTTTTGTCTACTAGAGTTTTTTTTTGTGGGTTTTTTGGTTTTTTTTTTAATTGTAGAAATAACTCCTTCTTTGCTAACTACTTAATGCATTAAAATAAATGTAGGGACAACAAGTTGCTGTCTGTGCAAGCTCTTTGGGCTGCTTCCACTTGAAATGCATGGACTGAAAGCCCTGGTTCTGTCCCAAAACCATGAAGAATTGGGGTCTGTGGGGTCACAAAATCTGCAGGTGCCTTACCCTGTCCCTGGTGTTTGGTGTTTGCTCCTCTCCCATCTCCTTCCCTTCTCCTGTGCTTGTTTCATTTCTTTTTCTCTCAAGGACATGTGCTGAGCTCTGGAACATGAGCTGTCAGCTTCAGGGAGCTTTAACACTAAAACCTGCCCTTTTTTCAGAACATACAGGCTATCACTGCGATTCAGAAGTTGCTTCCAAGTCTGTAACTTCAGCAAAATGTTTATTTTTTTTTTCTTTGCGTCAGCACTTCATTCCCATGTCCTCATCATCCTGCTTTTCCCTCTCTGTCCCAGACAGCCATCTGGGCAGGCTTTGCAGCATCCTCCTTCTGGAATGATTAATGCTGCATAAGGTCATTTCTCACAATCATCTGGCAACAACCTGGGGTGGAGCCCATGTGCTTTGCTCATCTTAACTTTCAACCAGCCACCAAAGTCCAGCTTTACTGGGAAGCTTTTTAATGTGCCTCTTGGGAAATGATTCAGATGAAGGGAGTCAGGAACCCACAGATCGTTGTCAAAGGAAGGGGTTGCAACTCAGAGTCTTGAATATTGTTTAATTTCTGCCTTTGTTTTGGTTTGCTCAAAGAAAATACATAAATGTTTTGCATTTATTTTTGCAGAGTTGTTGTATCTCTTTAAAAAAAGCAAACAAAAAAATCCCCAACAGCTGTGCAAAAAAAAAAAAACCAAACCCAAAGGAATTAAACTTTTAAGGGAAAGGCTTTCACGTCCACTCCAAATCATAAAAGTTATGATAAATAATTACTAGAAGGCCACTGTTGAGGTTAATTTTATGGAAACTAGAACCATAGGCAAATCCAAATTAAAAAATTATTCTGCTCAATTATATATCAAGCCAACTAAAGGTGTTGACTTCTTTAGTGGAATGGTATTCCAAATAAACTTCAGGACTCCAAGGTTTACTTTTTTTAATCTTCTTTTTTAAAATACTTGAACACCTTTAATGTCTTTGCAGGTCAGGGGACAGAGAAAGTTTGTGTCTCGGCACTTTGCATGTTGTCATCATGGAAATGATAGAAAGAACATTTGAATTTCCCTTATCAAGACCTCCTACAGTGGAGGGATTTAGTTGAAAAAGTTATCTCATACCCCCACCATCCCAGTGATTTCTGTTATTCATGGAGAAGTACGTGTGTCCTTTCTCACAATACTCAATTGTACACCTTATCTTATTTTTTCTTGGAAGCTTCTCGGCAAATACTGAGGGCAAAGAAAATGCCTATTAGCAAACGTCTGTCAAAGCTCTTTTTGGCCACAGTTAAGTCCTAAATTCATTGAGGTGCAATCCAGCACACCTAACTTAAAGAAAATTAGTATTTCTGTAAGGTTTATTTTTTTCTATAAGAAAAGAACACATTCTGTTCTGCAAACATGGTATTTTCTTTCTCAAATAGGATTAAAGAACAATGCATATTTACTGGCCAGATAGCCAGTTTTTTGCAGTGGTGACTACAATATAGATGTTTTAGATGTGTCAGCCACACTTGGCATTTTTCAGACAGAGTCGTCTTTCATATTAACTGTTTTCCTTTGTTAAAAAAAAAAAATCATTGAAATGACGGCAGAATATTTTTAGAAGAATAAGCATGGGCCACGAGTTCAAGGGAATTGTTCATTGTGTTCCGTTGTCGGTCGAATGCTCAAGGTAAAAGTTAAAATGGAAAGTTAAAATGGATCAAATGTATTTCCCCTTTTTCAGACATCTCCTTGAGCATTTTGTGATAAAAGCCCTAAATCTTCCTTGTTAGGGAAGTGGGTTTTGTTGTGTATTTCAAACTGCAGCAGTGTTCTCATCTGGGAAATAAAAATTCCTCTTTTTACTTGAATCCCTGTCTAGTTAATTTGGTGTTCTGCACTATTGTTTCTAGATTTGCATCCAGATTGAAAGTTTCCAAACTCTCCCATACTTCACACAGCTGATGGGGTGAAGTCAGTCCTCTCCTCTCCTGCTCTGCTGCCCCAATCCCAGAGTCACAGAATGGTTTGGGTTGGAAGGGACCTTAAAGCTCATCTCGTTCCAACCCCCTGCCATGGGCAGAGACACCTTCCACTAGACCAGATTGCTCCAAAGCCCCATCCAGTCTGATCTAATGTCTGACAGTATTTTTCTGTCTTAAAAAAGTGGCAGACTGCTTCCTCCACTGTAGGAGTGTTATCCACATAATGACTGCTTGATTTGTCTGTATTGAAGCAATTCAGTAAGCTCTCATCATGACTCACACAAATATCAGATTATCTTGAATACTGCTGAACATCATCAAAAACTTCTCAGGGCTTCCATTTCAGCTCTCTTTTCTTTAAGCCTCAGCTTCCTGTTCAAATGTACCAAATCCAATAGTTCACTAGTTTGCAGAACACAGTTTTCTGAAATTCACTGTTAGTATTTGACATACCTTAAGGTGAAGTGAATGTTTTTGGAGGGATGTATTTATAGTGTGGCTTTTAATGCTTTGTGTTTAAAAGGTTCTTGTATTTTGGTGTTGTGCTGTTGATGCTTTTTTTTTCCCCCCTCAGTTTCCCTTTGATGGATGTGAGAGAGGAAGCAGTTTGACAGCATTTAGTTAAACCATCTCAGGAACATTATTGTGTACCTGTTAAACTGAACTAAGAATAAAAAATAGCTAAGCTTTAAACAGGGCTTCTCTCTGATTAGTGAAATATTTGATTAGAAGATATTTCGAATATCTCAGTTTCTTTTTGTTCAGTCAAATAAAAAGCTGATAGCTTATAGTGTGTGCCCCTCAAATAAAGCACAGAAAAACAAAAGTCTTTGGACTGTTTAACACCACTCCTGCTCATCCTTCCCTCCATGTGGTCTGATGCCCATCTTTCCCATCCAAGCTCGGGATTTTTCATCCAGTTTTCTGCTGCCAAATGCTTGCTGACAGCCTGCAGCCCCTGGGGCACTCAGCTCCTGCCCAGCCCCCTGAGCCCACTGTGTGAGCACAATTACCCACCAGGGTTTTACTGACTGCTCTGTGGTGTATGGCCTGACAGAGCACTCTGCCTGTTATTATTTTAGATGATACAGGGCTCTGCAGCAGGATAAATTGAAACTTCCCTTGTCAGTCCCTCAGGGCAAACACCATTTCAGACTGGAGGTGATGTCAGAGAGGTGCTTGTGTTTTTTATAGTGGCCACAGGGAATGAAATATCTTCAGGAGCTGTATGGTCAGCATGTGGCCTTTGGCCAGAAAGAGCCAGTTTGGCTTCTACGTACTGCTCTTGGAGCAAACTAAACCCAAAAATTACAGCATTACTCAAAATCTCTAATACAGGGCAGCTGTTCCTGTAGAACAATATTTTTCAATGACAGTTGGATTTGAAAAATACTGCAAACCCTGGTATTAACTTGCTGCTTAATGGAAAGTAGTTGGGGACAGGGAATTAAGCTTATATTTTTTTTCTGTTTTCTGCTGCTGAGTAATTCTTCTTTTTGTGTTGCATTGTGCAGTGAAACTGTGCTGCCCTTGAGCTCTACAAGCCCATCCCAGTCCCACAGGAGAGGCTGGAGTTTGTCATCAGGAGTTGTGATAACCCCCTTCCCCATTACTTGCTCTCAGTAAACCTTTGTCAGTTTTATGGCACCTTGATTGATAACAGGTTTAGCCAGAAATGGGGAGAGGAACAGGATTTGCTGTGCAGGATGAAATACAGAATTGGGGAGAGGAAGGCAGGCGGAGGATCTGAGCTGGGTAATGGCAGCCAGGGACTTGTGGCGTGGAAGAGATCACCCTGCAGAACATTTCAGCCTCTTTTGAAACCAGAGCAAAAAGTCTCAGTTCTATGATGGTTAATTTGCCACTAATTGAGAAATCTCCCGGCTCATGTGAAATACAATATATTTGCATTTATTTAGTATTTACTACATTGGAAGTGTTCAGGGCCAGGCTGTGTGGGTCTTTGAACAGCCTGATCTGGTGAACAATGTCCCTGCCCACAGCAGGGGTGTTGGACTAGCTGATCTTTAGATGTCCCTTCCAACCCAAACCAGTCAGTGATTCTAGTTTAACTTACTTTGAATTTTTCTTCCCCCAGCAGCCTGAAGAGGAGCAGTCTGCCTGCGATGTCACCAGCTCCAGCTCCTCTGCAGACGACACCATGTCCCTGGAGAGGAACTCATCCCTGGGCAGCGACACGTCCCTCCCCTTCCCACCCGTGGGGAGCTTCGCCCAGCCCAAGGACAGGCACAGCCTGGATGGCAGCTGCACCAACATGGTGTCCTCAGAGGGAGGAGAGAAGGAAGAGGAGCTGGACAGCATCACGGATGTGCCCACGCCCTCGTCCGTCCTGCGCAGCTCCATGCGGCCGCTGTCCCCTTTCCGCCGGCACAGCTGGGGGCCGGGCAAGAATGCCACCAACGAGGCAGAAATCAATCAGAGGAGGTGAGTGAAGAGCTGCTTTGATTTACTCTGCACCCACTCATGCATATTTATCTGAGCTTTAAAGCTGGCGTGATAAAACCGAAGAGTTTATCGCGTCACTTCTGATTATTTCTTTTTAGTTTGGAAGAGGTTAAGACAATCTCCTAATGTATGTTTGTTTGGTTTTTCTTAAATTAACTTTCAGGATTAAAGTACTTAATACCTACAGTATGCTTGAGCTTTCCAGAGTAAATGGAATTACCTCGGGACAGGTCTTCCATTAGAACTGTCACCACCCCTTTCTGTACAAAGGAATTATTGGAGTGTTAAATCTCACTGACCACAGAATAAACATGACCATCATTGCTCTGATTGTATTAAGGGATAACACAGGCACCAGGGTTTATAAAAAATCTGTGGAAGCTCTTCCTAATGGTGAGATGGGTCCTCTCTGTTTCGCAGAATTGGTTCCCCTTCAGTCCCTCATGCACAGTAAGTTCCACCTAATTCATCACTGTTGTCCCTAGTGTTGTTCAGGAAGATTCAAAAGAGAAGTTTTCCCATCTGTTCTGTCAGAAGGTGCAAGGGGAAGAGGTGTATGAGCCACATGAGTGTGTCCATGCTGGTGCCAAGTGACTGTGGGAAGAAAAATTGCTCAGTCCCCTATTTCAGTGGGGAAGGAGATGAAATAAAGGAAGATGCACACCAAAAAGTAGTAATTGGTGTGAGGTTCCCTGCCATGCCCTGCACTGTTCAGCATTTGGGCTGTGGGGTGCTTGGGGCCAAGCCCTGTGTATTCTGAGCCCAGTGGAGGTTTGGCCAGTGTTTTTAATATGCTTTAATGCTCTCAGACCAGCCAGTTGCTTTAGCAGGGTCAGGGTGCCATATCCTCCCTACAGCTGCGGGCCCAGGTGTGCAGGGCAGTGCCACTCTCTGGCTGCCTGTTTGTGTCCTCATGGCAAATGTTCTGCTGTTAACAGAAACAGAGCCATTGCATGTGGGGCTGGATGGCATTAAATTAAAACTCACCACTCACAACGGGTTCCTGAAAATTCTGACCCCTTTGGATAATCCAGGGAGAGGCAGCAGCCTCCCATCAGGAATGTATGCATCCTTTACACACAGCAGCTGTGGCTATCACTAAAGAAATACCACCTTCAGGTTTTAAAGTCAATGTTGAAAACCATTCAGGATTTTCTAAGTAACATATAGTGAAAGATTTTTGTTGTTGTTGTTTTAACACTGTCGCCTTTTTTGGGCTTCATTCCTGGTCCCCAGGTAGTATTTAAATAAGTTAAGAAATCCCCATCAATTTTTGAAAACAACAAAAGAGTCAGCATACCTTCATGTTTATGACAGAATGAGTCCATAAGCTCATAAACTCATTTCGAGAGATTTATTTTTAAGTGTAGGGTCTGATGCATTAGGATTTCTGGGGGTAATAAACTGCAAAACTGGCAGTCACTGCTAACATTGAACAGATGGGGTTAAATTCTCCTGCATCCCACTTTGGAGGCTGTTTCTGATATGGGAAAATACATTCATTGTAAGTGTAAGAAAATCTGAGTTAAAGGAACAGTAATTCTTCTCATATGTTCTCACATTCAGCTGCAGCTACATAAGGATAGCTGTCATGTAGGGTAATTAAAAAAGAAAAGCTGGGTGGGTCTGTGGTGCTGATTAGATTCATGTTTGTTTTTATGCTTCTTTTAGAAAGGAATTTGGATTATTTGCTGTGTTGTTTTGTTCTTTTCTTTGTTCTTTTCATATGTGGCTGTTGTGATGTTGAGAATCTCGTTGCTTAGTGAGAAACAACAAATACTGAGGAGGGGAAGTGCTAACAAGTGACTTTCACTCAAATCAGTTAAATTTGGATTGTTTGCTTATTCATTTATTTCACATGAAGCAGATGCTTTTCCAGTAGAAGGGGAAAAGTCCTTATTGCAACTTGACTTTTGCAAACCTTTGAAGTGGAGTAACACTGAGCACAAGCCTTGGTTGAGGTTTGTCCTGCTGATGGGCTGGATCTGTGCTGCTCCCACCACCCTTTGTGCTCCCTCCCCTCCTGTGGGCACCCATGGCACTTCTCTGCTCTGTAGGTGAGCAGCTTGCCCTCACTAAATGAGGAGAAAAATAGCCAAATAAAGTGTAATTGCCACCAGAACCAGCCCAGGGATCAGAGCTGGGCTGTGCAGCCAGGAGGAGGAATGGGGTGACAGGGTGCACCATCAGCTGAGCTCTGAGAGGTGCTTCCTGCCCCAGCAACGACTTGCAGCCCCTGTCCACACCAAAAATGGTCCAGACATTGATGACAAAGATAGCTAAGTCAAGTTTAGATAGAGGACCCAAAAAGCCTACAGAAAAAAAAATCAACTTTTCGTAGAATTTGATCTTTCCCACTGTTATGTGTTTTCTGTTTGTAAAAGGGATGAGCATAAAAGTTTGTTCACAGAAAAGATTAGGAAAAAATAATAGTCTTAAATGAAAATGTGAAAAGATGCTCAGTTACCCTTCACTTCCCATCTCTCCTCAAATGCACTTCACAGATAATCCTCGTGTCTGCATTTTGCTATTAAAAATACAAAGAAAACCAACAAGGCTGCACAAAAGGATGTTCATCCTTCAGTTAATTCCTGACATTCATAGCAGATTTGAAATGTCTGTCTTTCAACAAAGCTGCAGTGTGTGTTAAACGTCCAGGCTGGGAAAAGAAACACCCTCATGTTTCACTGATGGATTAAGCACTGCAGAACTGGAGCTGCTGTTAATCACTATTGCTAACAGCTTCTGTCAAAGTGTTTGGCCTTATCTAAACTTTAAACTGACCTGGCTTTGGCAGCAGCAAAGTTGCAACATGGTCAGTACCTGTGCAGCCTTCTTTCTGTACAAAATAAAACCAACCAAACCCCAGATATATTTGTAGAAACACAGAGACTCATTACGTCTTTTCATATTCCATTTTGTGTTTTCCCTGTATGTGCATTCCCTCTGTTTGTGTGTTGGGGATGTTATTCCTTTAGCTGCCATTTGTTAATTTTTTTTCATTCAAACTGCTGACCATTCTCCATGATTCATTTTCAGTTCAATGCGAATTCTGGGGGATGGTATAAAGAAGCCTCCCATTCATAGGAGAAGGTACAAAGCCAACTAATGTGACTAACTGTTTTGTGTTTGAATGTCTACTAACTCCATCTTCTCATGTTAGTAAACCTGTAGTACCTCTGGAAGTGTTGGCATTGGAGCTGTGCATCCTGCCTGGCTGCTTTCTCTCTCCAGTCTGACCCAGGGCAGGTTTTGTGCCCCACAGAGCCCATGCTTGAGCTGTTTTCTCCAGGATATTATGTTAATAATGAAGAGAAATCTCAGATATTATTTTGTTGGCCGTTGCCATATTTAAGATTTGGAGTTGGTGAAGATAGTGGTTTACCTGGGAGCATGTGTGTGATTTGGATTTAAAGCATATCAGAGACTCCTGGCAAGACTTGCAGGAGGGGCAGCTGGGTCAGACATGGTCTCAGAGTTGGAGAGCACTCTGCAGGTCTGCAGCTGGTTGAATTAAATGGCTTTAATTTTGCTCTTTTGATGGTTTTTATAACCATCTTTCTAAAAAATAGAAAATAAGGTGTGTTTTTCTCTTTGCTTCCATGTGTTTTTCCTCTCTAAAAAACTTTCAGTTTCTCATCCATCCCACAGATACACAGTTCCACTCACGTTAGCTTTGCATTGACTGTTAGCATATAGAAGAGGATACTTAATTTTTGACACAGCAGGTGTGGGCTGTCCACACATAGACATTTTAGGCTTAAGAAAAAAGAGAAGTTGAACTTCTGTCCTTCAGTGGTTCAAGCTTGTCTCACTTCCCATAGCCTGCTACCTCCTCTCCTGTGCCAGGTTAATTTGGGATTTCGCTTCAGCTGAAATATGGATAGGGTGTTGTGTGTGTAAACAAGCTACCACATTCCCACTTGTGAAAAGAATGTTACCAAAAAAATCACTGTGCCTCACCATGCATCAGCATCAATGAGCCCCAGCAGCGCTGTACAGTTCAAAAAAACATTCTTAAAAAAGAATTTTTTTTAAAAAAGGCACAAGGAGGAACATGTTTTTTTATTTCTAGGAAGCCGCTTCATTTGCACCACTGCAGGAAGCAGTGCAGTGCTTGTCTTCTCAGCTCATGCAAATGATCCTATTTTTATCAGTATTCTCTTAAGTCTTCTCTGTAGGAGCTATGTTATTATTTAGAGTCAAAATATCTGAAACACTGAGCTTGCATGTAGAATAAAGAAAATGTCTAGAATACCTGGTCATATCTGAAATGTATGATAATCCTTTCATAAACACTTTCTCACTTTTTCTGGTCTCTAAACCATTTTGGAATCATCCTCTCTAACCCCACTTGCAGAGCAGGAGCCCGAAACTGATTCCAGCTGTTCATGCCCTCCCACAAGGCTGGTGTAGATAAACGCTCCTCCTCCTCCTCCCCAAGCTGTCTTCTGTGAAGGAGTTTTGCATGCTGTGCATTGATCTTTTTAGGATTTTAGGGTGTTGCCAACAGGCTGTGGGTGGCTCCCCCGCAGGACTGTGGTTCTGTGAGAGTGCTTTCCACAGCCTTTGCCAACAGATCCCCTTCCTTCCTTCCTTCTCTGAGATCTCAACACTTCCAGGCTTCCTCCTCCATATGCAGGGCTCCTCTTCTTCCCTCCCTCTACTTTTCTACTTCCCTCCCCTGCAGTTTTAGCATTTGGGATCATCTCCATAACATGGCTGTGGTCAGGAATAGAAGCATCTTTTATAGTGTAAACATTGCATGATTAATGTGGAGAATCTTCTTTCCTTCGATTGAAGAGGGACCGCACTAAAATGAGTGGCTTTGAAAAGCAAGGTGACATCAGGATATCTCAAAGGGTCCCCCAAGCTCAGTGCTCTTGTGGCCACAAGCAGATGGCCTGGGGAATCATGTGTGACACCTTCCTTGGGATGCTTTCTCTGCTCCCCCTGAGCAGGTCTGAGTGACCCTCTGGGAGGCTGAACCCAGGCCTGAGTGCAGGTTGTGTGTGATGGAAGTGGATTTCCTGTGGCCTGGACTTGGTTCCTCTATGATTTCACACAAGTATTTTAGTCCCTGCCATCCCCCACCAATACTTAAACATCTGCCATTGTGGTTGAAGTGGGTGAGGATGATGAAGTACTTGGAAATACTGGCATGTTATGGGAAGGAATGTTTTCATGAAGAATGTTTATAGTATTGTGCTGAGAGCTCCAGGTGGAGCACACCTTTTGGGTGTGTCCTCGCCCGGTTAATATCCTTTATAAACCAGGCAGCAATTATCTGAACTCTGCCATTGAACGCCCAACCAGAATGTTTCCAATTGTCAAACCCTTCCAGAACGTTTCCAGTGTTGCAGTGTGTGTGGAAACAACATGAGATGGCATGACATGATGCATTCAGTGGGTTTAAATCTTCATCTGTGCCCTCAGAGGCTTCTGGCACTCACAGTTCCTTGTTCAGGAAGGCTTAAATTTGTTCTGCCCTTTTCACAGGCTCCTGTCATGGAGCAAAGCATGTTCTGGCTCCTTGCATGGATCTCAGACCAGGACCTGGGAGCAGGACTTGTGCTTATGCAAAATTCCCTTCAGACAATGAATGCGTCCTGAACAGCTTTTTCAGGAATTAGGGATCATATGAATGTCATAGCTGATTAGAAGATGGATTTCTCTGTTTCTGCAAAACCTGCAATTGGGCCATGAGTTAACAGAGAAAAAATAACAAAAGCAGTCTCAAATAACAACCAAAATATTTGCATTCTGCATTTGCATTTCTTATGTCTTTCATGATGCAACTTTGGGACTATTTTGGGAAATGGGAGCTGAAAGGTTTTTTAGTTAGTACCACTCTTCATTTAATCCCAAGTCAATGGTAAGATTAGCTTGTTTTTTTCTTCCAGCCTCTTTCACTGACTGGAAAGACTGTGCAGCATTTATGAATGTGTCTTTCTCCTTATTTTTCCAAGCCTAGCCTGAGGTTATTAATATTTCTATGGAGGGGAGTTACACTATGAAATATCTGTAAGGGATTCTTTTTCTGATTTGAGAATGAGAGTTCCCAGGAAAATACTAATAATTACTAACACAATGGCTGTGTGTGATCACTTGCAAATTGGCTTTGGTATGTTTTAGCCTTGTTTTTCCCAAAAACCTCCCTCCCCACAAGCAGTACTTTTCCCAGTACATTGTCTACTCACTGATGGGGTCAGTTTGGGGAAGCGTGAGCTGTCCTGCTCCCTGTTCAGTGGTAACCTCGGGCATTTGGGGCACTGTGGTGTGTTTGTTCAACCAGACGTGTGCTACTGCATCATTTCTGAGTTTGTTGGGTTTTTTTTTTCTAAGGTATGTGAGAGTGAGAGTCTTTTAGCATTCCCCATGTTCCATAACAACCCGATAATCACTGCCCTTTTCCTTTCTTTGCCTCTTTTGCTGTTCCTAGTTTGAGCTGGTGTCCCTCAGGCGTACAGTACATTGCCATGGGTCCTGACTTTACTTGTAGAAGGTATGGTATGAATAAATGTGCAGCAGCACAGGAGCTCTGCAAACACCCTGTCGTCAGCTTCTCGTGCATTCTCCACTGCTGCTCTGGCTGAAGCGTGCACGTGTTTGTTTGCTTGGTCTGCTTTTTCAGCAATTACTCTTGGGAGTGGAGCCTCAGGGCTGGGCTGCAGGTGGAGGTGGTGGCTGCTTTCCACTGGCCTCTGGCAGTAAAGAAGCTGCACTCTTGGGTTGAGCTGCTCTGTTCCGTGATGACTTCGAGCCGTGTTTTTTTCTGCAGCAGTGATCAGAATGATAATTGTGACAGCAGCAAAGAATCAAAGCAAGATTAAATATGATTCAGCTCTTCTCTGTACCAGATCAGTCTCATAAAGGATTTAAGTTCACACAGACTTGCTCTCTGTAAATTGAAAGACCTAGGCTTTTCTTCAAGGAGACTAATTGTGTAAAACCTTCCCTGAAAAAAACCAATCTGATCACCACAGATGAAAATTTCCCAGACTCTTAAAGTTTGCATCTTCTGTAGAAAGTCCCAGCACTGGGAGATTGGTGTTTGCAGGTCACTTCTTTACCCAATATTGTTTGGAAGCCAGTCCCCCTGATTTTATGGCTTTATAGCTTTTCTCTAGCAGTTTTTGCTGGTTGTGAGTAGAGCTACTAAAACTCTTTTCTCTGAAGAGTGGATATTGAAAAGGAAACCTGCCCTTCATGGACAGTTAATTATGTTTGGTGTATGTATATGCCAATCAGCAAATTATAGACCAGTATCACTGATAACCATTTTATGGGCTAATATTTGCAGGTTTTAGCTAGCTTTGTCACAAGTACATGATTATTTTTTTTTCTCTGCTGTGTAGCATCGTTGTTGCCACCTTGGAATGTAAAGAAGATATATTCTTCCATCCTAAATAATCAGTAGAAATGGGACTGATTTCTACCTACAGGTGTTTGAGAATAAATTTTTAAATGCCTGCTGTTGATACATATTGATGAGTCACAATCTTCCTAAAGCAGATTAAATTATAAATGCTTCAACCAGTCTTTATTTTCTCATTAATTACCATGAAAAAAAAGGTTTTTTAAATTACTAAATCTTCTTATTCATGGTTTATTGCAGTTTTTGCTTTCAAGATGCATATTTATGAGCCGTGTAATGCTTCTAAGGGACTGCAGAACATTAATCATTGCTATGCAAGTCTACCTGAATTTAAAGCTCCTTTGGTTGTTTAAATCATCTGTACAGCCTGTAGTATGTTTTCTTTTTCATGTGTTTCATGTCAGCTTGCTCACCACAGACATCATGATTAGCCTCAGGTTGGGATATAAATCCAGGGTAGGGCTGGCACTTAGTGAGTATCAAATCAAACATTGGCCATGGCTCTGTGCTCCTGTCCTGGGAGGGGAATCTGCAAAGCTTCACCCAGTGAACCCACACTGGCATTTCAGTGGTTTGTTGATGCTTGGGCACGAGGAACAAGAAGATCAGAAGCAGAATATTAGAGCAAGATTTATCAGATCAAATAGGTCCATGTGAGACAGGATGTGTTTTGTATAGGTGAGAGAGTGTCACTTGTCTATCAGCACCTGTCTCTACAGAGTTTGGCCAGATGTTTTATTTCTAACAGTTCTGCAAGCAAAAGTTTAGTAATTTATTTAGCTTTGAGTTATTGCCCAGCTCTGCTGGGCAAGACCTAGCTCCCTCAGTAGATGATAGAATAAAATTGATTGGGTGATGGAAACAACATTTATTGAATTTAAAAACAAAACCACAGCATGGGTAAAAGAGAAACCACCTTTGGCAGCATAAATGACATTATTAGTGCCAAAACTGTGCAGTGTCAGGATTTAAAATAGATTCAGAGGATGTGGGTGCAGAGTGGAGAGCTACAGCAGCTGGGAGGGGTATTGGTCCAGGACAGGCAGCACCTGGTAGTTTGATTTGGGTGGCTTTATTCCAAGGGAGAGCCTTATAAAAAGCTATCAAAGAGAATATATGGAAATGCCAAAATCTTTAGAAGGGGTGTTTCTGGATTTTCCTGTGCACCACTCAAAAATAGTAAAAAAACAGTAGGAAAGGCGATTGACCAGGAGTTTCAATGGTTGTTCAAGCAATGAACAACAAACCTTTATGTCTCATTAGCAGCACAAAGATGTTGCTGTTTGCTCTAAAGAAAAAAAGAACCTGCTGAGGAATAACACCTGCCTTTGCCTACACACTTCAGTGCCTGCTCTGTGTTTTGTGTTTGCAGGTGCTCTGTGCTGAAAGACCTGGTCCCTGAGACTTTGGCAGCACCTGACCTCTGTGCTTTCTCTTTAGTTACAGCCTAGAAGGCCTTGCTGGAGACTCTGGTGACAACAAGAAGCCCTCTACAAACCTGGAGGCTTCTTCTCTGAGCTCCAAAGACCTCAGGAGGAGTCCACTTGCCAGCAATCAGTCCCTGGTCCTGCTCACCGAGGAGCTCGAGCAAGGAGAAATCAGAGACTACAACCACCAGGTAAAGCTGACCAACTATTGTTGGGAAAGGCTACATCAACATTTTTGAAGTCATTTTCCCAAGTGATAGTCTCACAAAGGCTTCCACCTTATATGTACATATACATAATATTAAAAATCTTCCATCTTTAACGTGGAGGAATCTCCATCTATTTTAAATTTTCTACTTTGTCTTTGGGGCAGCGCAACTCTTGTGTCTTCTCTTGCTTAGAGGAATGGCATTTTTGGGGAACAAACTGCTAAGAATCAGGTGAATTTTTTGTCTTATTGAACCACAGCCTAGTTCTGCTGAGGAATTGGAGTCACAACAGTAATTTCCATGGCCATCAGAGAGTTTTAACAATATCTGCTTTTTAGTGTCTTGCAAGAAAATCAAGCACGCATAGTCTCTGTGTTGCACAATTAGTTGTCTGACACTTAAAAGGCAGAACAAAATGTTGCATTTCACCTGTGCACTGTTTCACTGTTTCAAAGTGAGAGTTGCAATAAACATGAGCCCTGAACTGAGCTCTGAAGCTGGGATGGTTCTGTCATTCCTGACATACTCAGTGTGGTTCTGTCCTGTTCTGCAGGTGCATCAGGCATCACAGCCACAAGGATTTAACTTCTGCACTTCTGCTGCTTCATCTCCACTGACCAAATCCATGTCTCTAATGTCGATTAGCAAACCAGTGCTTGACAGTGAGTAATCCAGTTTTCCCTTATCCACTCTGTCATCTGTATAATTGGGTATATCTTGCTTCCTTCCCAAGGCAAAATGTGCTACTGCCCGCTCCTGCTTCCTTTATTACATGAAGTACATGTTTCACTGCTGCATGGAATTGTGGGTGGAAAGGCAGAACTCATTCAGTTTAGTTTTGTTCTTCCCAGTGTATCCCTGCTGTTTTCTTCCTGTTAGATTTCCTTTGTGTGGGATGCTTTTTTCTTTCTAAATTAGACTACTGGTATGAAAACTATGATTTATTGAGTTTGCTAACTGAAAAAAAAAAAAAAGTATCTAATTTTGCATCCTTTCACCTTTCAGAGTTTCTTCCTTTGATGTCAGGTAAATTCCACTTGAGATCTTTCTTCCCTGCATCTAGATTTTTTTTAAAGCTGATATATGGGAACTTGAGAATCTATGTCTTGATCTCCTTGGAGGAATTTGTTGCTATTCATTCTGAGTTAAATATTTTGGAGCAGTTGGGTGTAATTTATTGAATCTTATTCCTGGAGAAAATAATAAAAGATGATTCTATAAAATTTTCCAGTTTAGCTTAATTGAAGCGATAACAAGCACTTAATTTTGCAACTTAGCTGAATTGATTCTTTCAGCTGAAAAAGTCATTCAGAAGGCTGCAGCTGGATGTGCTTTGGATGTATTACACGTTTTCATTTTATTAATTGCCAGCCAGAAACCCTATTGACATTTTAGCTCGTGTCAATTAGTGATGGTGTCTGATCTTTCCTCTTTATTAACGTGATTCTCCCTTGCAAAGGACAACAAGGTGCTTTAGGAAAAGTGTTTTATTGATGGAGGAGGCTCGCTGGAGGAAGCTCAAAGGGATTGTGCTTTGTAGGAAATGGTTTTTAATTCTTCAGCATGATAATTCCATTATTAATAAGGATGTGGCCTGACAGATGTGTCCCCCAGCAGCAGTAGCCAAAATGGGGCAGCTCTGTCCTGTGAAGAGACCAGATCCTTCCCTGTGTGGTGGCACTGCCTCTTCCCTCCTTGGGCTGAAGGTCTTTATTGTTGTTTTTTGAGGCAACCAATTTCTTGGCATTGCACCCAGCCTCTAACCATACACCAAAAAACTTGGCTGGCTCCCCAGAAATGAGCTGTTGGTGGCTGAGGGAGCCTGGATGGCCAAGGCTGTTAAAATGTCCTGTGACCTGGTGTTAAAAATGCCATGGAGGCTTGATTATCCCATCTCCTTCTAGAGCCAGCCTGGCCACCCTGGTCCCTGGAGAGAGAAGGAAAAGAGAACATGTAGTAACCTCTCCAGAGGGGCTGTGGGCAAAGTAACAGGGTTAGTCTTCTGATTTGAGGCAGATGTCTGTGGCTTTGGGACACTGAATGAAAACATGACTAACATTCCTCTGAGCTTTATTTGCTCAGTCATTAATTTGTGACATTTTTATAGGAAGGTGGTTTTTGAAAATCAGAGCACTTGAGGGGTTGATGCAAGCATCCAAAAAGAATAACTTGGAAAATTTAGCTCATGGATTTTTTTTCCCAATCCTGACACCTTCCTGACTACAGAAACTTGAGTAAATCATCCAGAAGAGTTGTGACTGCCCCATCCCTGGAAGTGTTCAAGGCCAAGTTGGATAAGGCTTGATACCTGCTCTAGAAGAAGGTGTCCCTGCCCATGGCAGAGGGCTGGAACTGGATGAGTTTTAAGGTCCCTTCCAACCCAAACCATTCTGTTATTCTGCTTTTATTATACAGCTTTGAAAGAGGAACAATGATGTTTGAATTGTGACTGTAGGACAGTTCGGTGCCTCTTACAAGGAGGTCTTGGTGTATAAACTCCCTTGTGTCACCTGGGTTTGATGTTCATGTTTTTCCAGCAGGACCCTTAAGAGTTTTGCAAGAATTATATGGAAGTGAATTCTAGGACAAATTCAGTTCTTTGTTCCACTTGCATAATTTTGTGGTAGGTGTTAAAAAAAAAAAAGACCCTGTGATCCCTCCAAATGTGTCTGAATGGGAAGAAAGCAACATGCTGTGCTCAAGAACTTCAAAAACTAAATCCAGATTAATAAACATATGGAGGGTTTTCTATTATTTTACTGTTTATTGTCATATGTGCTGAGGCAGGAGCAATTTCCAGGACCAAGTTCCTAGCCCACACTGTGTCTGATGTGTCAGATGTTCCAAGAGCTGATGTGGCCATTCACAATGTTAATCCTTCAGCATTTTATAGAGGGAGGTCACAAGAGCTGTTGGCTGGAGTGCTCGGAAGAATGCTTTTGGGGTTGGAATAGCAAATTTCCAGTGTGGAGCACTGTTATAAAGCCAGGAATTGCTATAAATAAAACCACTGAAATGGAAGTTGGACTGTGCTGGCAAAGGTGGTTCAATTTACAGTAAAGTATTATTGTTCATCTTGACTTTTAGTCTAAATAGACAGTAGACTACAGAAGAAAAAGTTGTATTGCCTAATTGTGTTCTTCAGGTCTGGAACACTAGAACAACTCCTTCAAAAGGCAGTCTAAACAAAACTAATGCATGGGTTTTCCCAAGAATTCTTCCATTTAAATGCCTTTACTGTGCACATTTTAGTCAAATTGCCTGTAGACAGTTGGCATTTGTGACTAATGGCTGGAGGAAGTGTTATGGGGCATTTGTTCTGCATTGCTTTTGTAGCATTGGCTATTCCTTGGACAGTATTTTTATATTCTGAATTCAGTTTTGATGTATGACACCAGCCATGCAAAAAACCCTCCTTGTACTGGCTGAAAGGCCATGTTTTATTCAAAGAGAGAAATAATTGCTTTGTCTTTCTCTTGGAAGATTAGCACTGATGAAGTCTTTAGCCTGTTTTCCCTGTTCTACAAGTGAATTGATGTGTCCATGGAATGACTTAAAAGCACCTGAATACCTGTGCTGGAGATGTTTAATATAGGTGCTTTAGTAGGACCCTCGGGTCAGGCCTGTCCCAGGGACAGGGGTTCCTCAGCCCTGTCCCAGTCACCTTTCCTGAGGACACACAGATGTACCATGTGAGCAGTGGGTGTCCAACAATCAGCTCACAGCCCAGAGGTTTCCGCCTGTGCTTGTATGAAGAGAAGGTTTGGGAAATAGGGCTTTGGGAATCCAGTTTCAGTGAAGAATGGCTAGCTGGCTGCTAATTTTCTTTTCATAGACCATGTACTTAGAAAGAATTGTTGGGAAGCTGCTGCTATGCAAGGGCTGCTCTTAAAAATAAATGATGGGATATCTGATATCCCATATTAGCAGACTAATTGCTGAGTTAGGCACTATGTTTGGTAGGCATCTTCCAAGCAAGGGCAGAAGAAGATGTAGTGGGGCTTTTCTCATGTTTAGGCTGTTTCTTTAAGTACTCCTAAATTTTAAAATAAAGCAGAAGAGATGCTTGTTTTTTCTGTTTTGTTGTGGAAGAAGAGAAGGGAAGTTTAAGTGTCTCCTTTTTACTTTTGGAAATTTTGAAGGGCATAACATTATCAACATTGTTGATTTTTTTTAGACATAGAAGTGGCAAGGACCTCTCCAGGCAGATAAAGTCACCACTTCAGAGAAATTGTCCTTGCTAATATTTGGTAGCTTTGCTGTATCATTTAACTGCAGAAAGCATCTTCAAACAGGTATCTTGAGTTGTTCTCGTTTGACTCCGTGACAGTTCTTTCACTGAAGCTGATCTGATGCCCTTTGTCCACAGATCCATTTTGTTGTTGGTATTCTGTTTGGAAAGATAACTGCCTATAGTTCTTCACTAAGAGGTCCTAAAAAAAATGTCAGCAAAAATAGGGAGAGACTGGAGCCTCGAGCTGTGCATGCAGTGAGACCTGTGCCCTCTGAAACCTGCACCCTCTGGAATTTGCACATTCTCAGTTCTTTGTTTCTTGTGCCTTTCTGGAGCCAGCTGCTTTGCAGACTTTTCCTTTGCTTTGCTTTTAGTTTGCTTTGGCTGCTTTCCTCTCCTTTTTATTATTAAATGCATTTTCAAGCATGCTCTAATGTCTGCTGTTAACCCACTTCTCAGCCCAGGGCCGGACTCGACCATCGAGACGAATCTCCTTCTCCTTCAGCATCTCTCCACTCATTCCTAAGTCTAAAACTCTCTTTTCTATTGGCTCTTCTTCCAGTGATGAGGAGGAGGAGTTGGATAGTAAGTAATCATTTTCTGTGCAATGCAGCCATAATGGGTGGAAGCACAGGGAAATCTGGTTTTCTGCTTCAGACACTGGAATTTCACCTTGCAAACATTGAAATCCCCTTTCCATTGCATGATGTCTAACAGCATTATCTTAGTCCTGGATCTGAATACTAACTAATGGCAGAATTAAAAGGATTATTAGCCAAAGAATCTTCTACATCAGCACCATCACATCTTATCTGGTTAGTTTTAGTCTGTATCCATGTGGCAGATATCATCACCTGCCACTCTGAGCAGCAAAATGATCTTTACCTTTTTACTAAAATCAAAATATTTGCCTTGAGCTTGTTGCAGGGCATGGAGTTAGCAGAAGAGGTACATCCTTGCCCTCCACAGGTGACAGTGAGTGCATTGCTCAGTGAAAGAGAAGTAGAGGACAGAAGCCCTGATTATTAAATTCTGAAAATTCTTCACAGCAACTTCACAGTTCCCTGACTATACAAAAAGCATAAATTGCAGTCAAAGACCTTAAATCCTCAAGGTGTTCATATCTAGGTCCTGATATTGTTATCAAATTAGTTCAGTGGTAAACAGGTGAGGGTTCTCTGGCAGCTTTTTTTTCTCCTGCAAACTCCATTGCTAAAAGCAGCCCAACTAAGGCAGAAGATTGAATTAAAGTAATTTAGACTCCTCTTGTTTTTTTTAAAAACCAAAGATTATTCAAAATGCTTCCTATTTCTTAAGCATGTTTTATTAGACTGTTGAAATAAACCAGACACATTCCTTGTGTCCTTACTGGGATGGGGGAAATTGCTTCCCAGTCCAATAGATTTTGATTGCTTCCTGGATTTATAACAATCTCCATACCATCCACGTTGTACATATCTAAATTCTCCTCCTTTCCATTCCTGGTCTTCACTGTAGGTTTGTCCTTTTCTTCAGCAAAGTCCTGTGCCCAGGTGTGATATTACCACTTCCATATTTAAGCTCCTTTCTTATTTCTCTGTCCTTTTCTTCTGCTTTTAACAAAACTCACAATTCATGGTCCTCACAAAGTGAACTGCAAAGACACAGCTCTGCATTCATGTGGTGCCCCACAGTAAAAAATATCTTTAGGTAAACTTTCTGGTGGAGTTTGTTTGTTTGGTGAGTTTTGTTTTTTAAGCATTTGGGTTATTTTTTTTTTCTTTTAAGCATCCAATACTTTATATTCATGGTAGGGTATGACAGTTTTAGAGGATGTTTGTAGTAGCCAGTATTTTTCTTCTCTCCTTCAACACTGCTCCTGTTAACAATGGTCATTTAAGATAATGTCAGATATTGTCTGAAACAATGGTGTTGTTTTCTTTACATATTTGAGGATACTGTGGTGACTTTATAAAGGTTGATTTAGCCACAGCTCTTTCTGAGACTGCTTTGGCAATGGGCATTTCTCATGGAGTAATCTCAGACCAGTTTGTTTTTTTCACATCTTTAGGGTTCATTTCTCATACCACTTTCAACCTTTCCATTCTTGCTTTTCCTTTAGAAAATGGAGAATTAGTTGAAGTTTGTCTCGTGATATATTTAAGGCATGGATTTCAGATGGCTGGACAATTACTATGAAGCCTTTGGATTTCTTGAGCCACAAAAGTTTAATTATTGACAGCATTAAGGCATTGCAAGCTGGTTTCAACATCCTAGTCCAGTCACTGCTTTCTGCAGAATGGATCTTGATTAATTATTTCAGGTCCAGCTACAATTTGAATTAATTTTTGTGGGTGGTGCTTAAAAGGTGTTCAGATAAATACAGCAAATTTTGGCTGCTAGCCCAGGTTCATTGGGCATAGACAGGAGTTCTGGCTTTTGAAACAAAAACTTAGTTTTTTTGTGGGTTCTGAAATTCAGATTTTAGTTTTATTTCTGGTCATGACACGGAACAAAAACATTATGAAAATAAGCTTTCCTTCCGCTGTTCTACTTCAGAAACAAATCAGAAGGTGAGGAGATGTGTCTTTTTCTATGCTTATCTTCCTGGGGTTTACAGCTTGCAGCAGTGTTGATCGTGTGATGTTATATTGTAATCTAAAATATGAAATCATAAAACAGACCTTAATTCTTCACTGGATCCTACCAGCACCGAGAATATCCCATTTTTAAGATGAAACAACTATTGAAGTAAAAGATAAATGATACATAACTGTAGTTCTCATGCATTGTATTTTCTCAAGGTAGTGAAAAGCAGTCACAGATATCAAATTATTGCAGCTCTTCGTTCAGTGTTTGTTCACATTTCTGATGTTAACTGCAAAGAAACAAAAAGGTTTGGGAAATACTTAAATCCAGTCAAACTGATGAATCTTCTAGGAAAAAAAAGGAAAGAGTAAGGAGGTCTAACCCAGATTAAAAGCAAGCTAGAAGTGAAATGAGAACCAGAGTTACTGGAGCTTTAACCAAGGATTTGGGAGCCTGTAAATTACTTATGTGATCCTAGTAGGCACTTAGGTTTTATATTATAGTTTTATATTATAAAAATATAATATCACTATTGGAAGTTGAATAGTAGACTTCATTTTATACATATTACAGTTTTACTAACTTTGGTGTATTTGGGATAAATCATTGATGAGGTGAAAGATTTTTCAAGGGAAATATTAACAGAGCTCTCCAAGCAGGGTTTAGGTAACAGGGTATGCCTGTATTTTAGTTTTTCTCAATATGAAGAAATTATATTTCTGTCTCAGACTCTGTTGGCAGTTGAATCAGTGGTTAGAAAATCCGTATTTAAAGCCTAGTATTGCATGCACAGTTTTTCCTAATGCTCTTACTGCATTTGGATAAAAGGCCATCTTGGCTGCTAATGGAAAGTAGCTCTTCTGCATTCACCCTTAGCATTAAGAGAATTTGAGCCAAAATACTGTTTTTCTTGCAGTATGTATGCAGAAGCATAGTAAGGTGACAGTCATGCTTCTTCTTGAACTTCAGATAGGGCTGCAAACAGTGCTTGTATGGTATTTTTGAGTCCTAGCAAGCCCAGTTATTTCAGAGAGAGCCCTCTGTCCTGGATCATTTCATCCTGGTTTTTCAGTGTTCTTCAGTGGTTCTGGTAAATGGTGTCAGCTCCCAGATGTGCTCCAAATGCATTGTGCAAGCAGGTTTCTTGGGTAGAGAGAGAGTTGGTGCCTCTGGCAGGGCTTCAGCTTCGTGTTGAAATTCAGCCTTTCCTCAAGCAGTGTTTCGTGACGAAGCCCCAGGCTGGTAACGTTTCGTGGAAAACAGAATAAGGCTTCCCTTGTTTCCCTTACTCTTTATGAAGTGCCTCAGGATTTTGATGGGAAAATGAACTGCAGTTTTATCAAGGAGAAAAGTTTCATACATGAAACCCGGATGTGCTGTACAATAGATCCTTTCTAGTGGAGTATAAATAAAAGCATTGTGTCAGAATGATTCTCATTTATACCTATTGTCATTGAATTGGCAGTTTTGTTTCAGCCACCCTGATTTACCAGCAAGTTTAACAGTTGCATGGTCTTTACTTAATAGCTGAAGAGTGATAAAAATACTAAACAGGCTTTCACCTCAGCCTCTAATTTGAGAGCAGCTAAGGATACAGGGAACAAGCTTTATCCTGAGCACGTGAAACCTGTTCTAAACACCCACTTCCAGAAAACATTTCCCTTTCCTCTTGAACCATCCCAATATGCAAACCATGTTTTTGGAATCAGTGGGCTAAGGTTGCAGTCTAACCTGTCCCCCCCTCCCCTCCCATCTTTTGCAGGTACGCAGTCGTTGGGCGGCTCCATGGGCTCCTCAGTGCAGAGGTACAGTATTGCAGTATATACAGTGCAGTATTACAGTATTTACAGTGCAGCATTGCAGTATGTACAGTGCAGCATTGCAGTATATACAGTGCAGCATTGCAGTATGTACAGTGCAGCATTGCAGTATATACAGTGCAGCATTGCAGTATGTACAGTGCAGCATTGCAGTATATACAGTGCAGCATTGCAGTATGTACAGTGCAGCATTGCAGTATATACAGTGCAGCATTGCAGTATGTACAGTGCAGCATTGCAGTATATACAGTGCAGCATTGCAGTATGTACAGTGCAGCATTGCAGTATATACAGTGCAGCATTGCAGTATGTACAGTGCAGCATTGCAGTATATACAGTGCAGCATTGCAGTATGTACAGTGCAGCATTGCAGTATATACAGTGCAGCATTGCAGTATGTACAGTGCAGCATTGCAGTATATACAGTGCAGCATTGCAGTATGTACAGTGCAGCATTGCAGTATATACAGTGCAGCATTGCAGTATGTACAGTACAGCATTGCAGTATATACAGTACAGTATTGCAATATATACAGTGCAGTATTGCAGTATCCTGGAGACACCCTGCCTCTGCGGGGGCCACTCCTGCACTGGGCTCTGCCCTGGGCACCCCAAAGCCTTCCTGGTACCAGGGCACTTCAGCTGAAAGCAGAAGTTGTGAAAATCAGTCTCTAGAGGCTGAAAAATGTGTTAGATCACAGACTATGAAAGTCTAAGTCTCATCTCTTTACAAAGCTGCTTATTCATAGCTAATAACATCAGATTATGCATTAAAAATTTGTTGGTTGTGCATTATTGCAGGGTATTGGTTTACCCTGAGTTTATGTTACACTAAAATAGTTCTTTCTGCCCGTGGCTAATTCTCTCTGTCTCTCTATAACAAAGGCCAAAATGATCTTGTTTTTGTATGTTCCTTTCCATTCTTGCAAGTTGCACAAAGGAGATAATCTTGGTGGTGGCTTTCAAGGTGCTTTCCTGGAGGAAGGATGTTTGTGGCACTGGGTGTCTGGTCTCTGTGCCACTGACAGCTTGGCTTTATTTTGTGACTGGGAGGCTCTTCACCTCTATTCTCTGCTGTCTTCTCCTCCTTGACTTAATTAGTATTTGTGTTCTGCTTTTGGTTTGTGTTGTACTTAATATTGACAGACTATGTCCTTTAATGCAATAATATTTTCCTTATTCTTCTATCAGAGCTGAATAAGTCATAAGCTTGTGCATGCAAAGGCTGGCAAAAATTATCTGCAATCCTAAAAATTCCTAAATTAATATACATAACCATTGTGGTTTATTACTTAATATTGGTATTCTCATTTCTCAGGGGAGGCTTTGCAGACAATGTGGTTTCTGTTAAAGACATTCACTGCCTTTTCAGAGTTCATTAGATGCCTTTCTCTGGAAGGAAATGGTTCTTTACAGCATTAATGATTCCTGGTTATTTGACAAGGGAGCAGCAGAGGGTGCTATGGCATGGCCTGCTTCAAAACAGATATGAGGAATCCTTGAAATTTATCTCAAAATGAGTGGATTGGCATTTTGTCTTTACTTTTCCTTCTCTGGTAAAGCACCATGAAGCACCTAGACTGTATTGGCTAATAAATGCATTTGTCCTTTAAAAATAATCTCTCCATAGATGCTTTGGGAAGGACAAAAAAAAAACCAAAACCACTTTTATCTTTTTTTTATTTTAGCATATCTGAAGAGAGCAGCAGTGTCTCTGCTGGTAAAGGTGTAACAAAAGTCAGCCGCACCTTCAGCTACCTCAGGAATAAAATGTCCAGCAGCAAGAAGAGCAAAGTAAGTGCTTCTTGTGATTTGTGGAATGCCCATAGGCAGCACAGAGGAGTTCTGTGTTTAAGTCTTTGCCTGAATTTCTTTTTTTTTACTTTCTTCCTTCCTTCCTTCCTTTTTGTGTTTTTAAAGGGCAGGAGTGTCTGTGGGGTGATAGGAACTGGCTCCATGAGAAATCTTAGCACCCCAAAACTGAGCCCAAGGACAACTCTGTGAGGCTCAGTGAGGCCAAGTGCTGGGTCCTAGGTCTGGGTTACAGTGACAACGCTGGGTCAACAGTTGGACTGGATGATCTTAAAGGTTTCTTCCAGCCTTTATGAGTCTGTGTTTTCAGTCATTTCCCCAGAGAGAATAAATTTTGCCCTGGCACGTTTTAGGACTTTGTAGTGATTAATGAGTCTAATTTTTACAGAACCTGAGAACCTTTAATAAAACAAGGACAGGAGCTGTAAGAAGGGACTGGCTGCCGAAGGCTGTTTTGTCTTCTCATAATTTTTTAACTTTTGCCACAAAGTTCCTGTGCACTGCAGGAGAAGTTGCCCAAACAATGATTTTAGTGACAGCCAATATTTATATGTTTCCCTTTTTTCCATCCTTGAAACCCTGAAATTTAATTTGCTGAAAGTTAAGCCCTGCTCAACAGCTGAGTTTCCTGGGAACAGTATTGATTACAGAAATAATTACATTAATGGTAAATCATTCACACAGATGGGCTGTTGTTGCTTTAGATTGTCCCTTGAAGTTTAATATATATTTGGAGATTTTCTTGGCTTGGTTTGGATATTTTGCTTGAATCTCCCCTCAATTCATCTGTCTGACAGAAGCTCAGAGCACTTTACTGTCTCGTTAGGTGATGTGTGGTTAATGTGTTGGCAAATACTGTTGGAAGGTCCTTGAGAGGTGTGATGACACACAGATTCTTGTTATGGATCTGTCTTTCAAGATAGCCACAAGTGGCTCAGAGCTGCTTCTGGGCAGGTTTAGGACAGTGCTCTTCCCTGCTGCAAAGTGCAGTATTGAAAAAGTAAGTCTGTTTACATAGAAACCTCTGTGCAAACACCAGTAAGAAGTCCAGGAGCATTTTGCACAGACTGTGAGTGGGAATGGAAGCTCATTAATTAGTTCTTGCACTTAATGTGAGTAATCTCTAAAACAGGAACTGGAGAGAGAGGTAAGAGATCTGCTTGGGACAGAAGATATAACTGCAGTGCTTTTAGATACTTGCTTAGTGCAGTTTGATTTCACTAACTTCATGATTGTGTCTGAAAATGTTGATTAAGAGTTGCTCCAAAATGCCAGCCATGCACTACAAAAATTGCAGCTCATAGCAACTCTCATACTTTTACTAAATAAAAGCCAAAATATCATTCAAGTTACAATTTCTTGTCTGCTCATGGTGGAATGTTTGCATTATGTACATTTTTAAGGCTCCACCAGTACATTTAAATAATTTGACCAAAAAATTCGTTGGAACACTGATTTCTCAGAAGCATTATAAATGAGAAAAACCTGTAAGAGTTAAAAACAGAAGCAACAAAAGAAGCCTTGAAAGGAGAAGTTTGAAACAGGAAGTTGGTTTCTGGGCTGTCAGGAGGGAGGGAGGCTTCAATGTCTTTCCAGCTTGGTTTTACTTATCTCCTGACCTTCAGAGATGCAGTTCTCTCAGATGAAATTAAGTAAAATAAAGCACATCTGAGCCTTTTGGAAAATATAGAGAGTTACGTAAAAAAAAAAGATAAAAATAAAGGGGTGTTTAGAGCACTAACTGGAGGGGATACTGATAGAAGTTGGCATGAATTTACTCTTGCCTGGCATGTTATTTTGGATTATCAGTGAATCTCTTGCCTTTAGCAGAGTGCCCCGATTCACATTTGCAAAGTCTTAAACATGCTCTATCTTTGTCAGTTCAGGAAAAAACCCTCTTTTTTTCATTTTGGTCAAGACTTTCTGAGAAATTACAATTAGCATGAGTAATTTCTCTTTGTGGTTGCCTTGCACAGTAATAAGGTAGTGCTGTGCCAGCAGCAGCATTTCAGGGTGCATGGTAGGAGTTGCAAGTGTTTGAAAGGATTAGGAGACAGGGAATGTACGTGACCTGCAGAGCAGGAGGAGCTCAAACACGCAAAACCTCTCTGTCTGGGCAACTTCTGCAGCACTTTGTTTGCTGAAGTACTACATAGCAACACTGAGGTATGTGAAAATTCACTTTTTCTGTAGCCCAAACATCACAGTGTTTGATTTACTCCCCTCTACCTTTAAAAAAGGTGGTCTTATATTGACTTGTAAAACATTAATCACATCCTTTTCTGCCTGTATGGGTTTGGTTTTTAGTTTTGTATTTTTTTAGCAGTGGAGGCTATGGTAGGGCAAGATGAAAGCAAAACAGCTAAAATCATCTTTAAGGAAGTCAGCAATCGTCCTGCCCCTCCCCCTTTTTGCTCAACTCCTCCGTGCTGTGCCTCCTGTCCCCGGCCCTGCCGCAGCCTCCGGCATCGCCATGGGCTAGTGGGGAGCAGCTCCTGGTGGGGAGCAGCTCTCCTGCCCAGGGGAAGGATGTCCATAAAATGGAATAGATTCTCAGAAGTACCTCAGATAACCGTGAAGCTGGTGGGACTGAAGCACTGGGAGGTAAGAGCTGCGTGGTTCCTGGGGAGTGGGATCCTCCGTACCTGCCGCGGTGGCTGCTCTGGCTCATCACTTCAGCCACAAAGCTGGGCTCCATATCTCACTGGCAGCTCCAACAGCACAAATATAGTCTTGTTCCTACAGTCCTTCTTTAAATAAAGTTCCGGTAACTGCCGCAGGAAAAAAGAAAAAGCTGAAAAAAATCTCATTGTGAGACCTTGTCCTTAAGGGGAGTGGCTGGCACACAACTCCCTTGTGTGGAGTTTGCTGTTTCCTTTTTGAAAGTGGTGCACCGATTTCCTGTTTTTCCTGGGGCCGTTCATCTTTATATGAAATTAAAATTAGACTTCAGAATTGCTGGGTGAACTCCAGGTAGGTTTAAAGTATAGGATGCAAAATCTCCTTTCAGCATGAGAATCGCAAGATTTGGCTTGAGCTTAGAGTGATCTTTTCTCCTGGAGCTTCACAAGGCTTGGAAGTAGAGCAAAACTCCAGGCATCAGCTTGGTACCATCAGCCCAGACCTAAACTGCAGGGTTTTAGTTCCTGAATCCTCCCAGGCTGGATATGGTTAAAGGTGATCAGGTCAGTGGGTGGAAAATGGGGCTGTGGAGGTTCCTGTGGGGTGGTGTGAGCCAAGCTGATGGCTCAGAGGAGGCGGAGATGTGACGCAATGCAGACTTCTTTTCTGGCAGCTTTTCTGCTTCAGACAGGATTATTCCATATGGTAATACTCCTAGTTTTGCTTATTTGCAGAACAAAACAGCATTTGGGGCCAGTAAATAGACTTTCTGTTTGACACTTTGCAGGGAGAGACTCCGGCACTGGCATTTTGCCTGGGATGTGTTGGGAGAGGAGTCCTTAGGCTGAGTTCCTCATGGTGTGAGTGTGTCATCCAGGGCTCAACAGTTTCCCTGCAGTGGCTGCAGAGCTCCATCCCTCTTTAAGCCACTTCATGGCAGTTGCTCATGTGGGCAGCTCTGCAGCTCCCTGATATTCAGGCTGGGACAGTAACAAATAACAAAAGGCAAAGATAACAAAATAAATAACAAAATGCAAAGATAAGCTGACAGAAGCCTTTACCAGTTTCTGGTAAAGATTCTCCTTCAGATGCCAGGAAATCTGCAGCAACAGTCAAAAGTACAGACCTGGAGCTGAATCATAACATAAACATTTTGTAGGTTGGTACATAGAAAGACAAGGAGTTGTTGTAATTCAAATTCAGAGTTTTTCTGTGGAGTTTCCTTTAAAATTTGTTTGGAAGAATTCCAAATCCATGAAAGGCTGCAGGGAAAAATGTTTCAGATTTTCAGTATTTAGTATTTTCTATCTAAGGTGGAGACAGAAAAGAAGCAAAAACTCTGCTATAAGTTGGAGAAACTGTCTGTGCTTGTCATCTTTTCAAAGCTGAGTAGCCTAGAGGTTGAGTCGTGGCCTGTGGAAGATGAGAGGCTCTTTTATGGTGTTGCTGTTGTTCCCCAGCCTTTGTTTGGTGCCATAGGTTGAGAGTTTGTAAAAGATCCATTTTACCAAAAAGCTTCACATAGTTACTTGGGGTTTCATGTAACTGTTGAGAAAGTTGCTAGTTGGAAGGAAAACAGAGGTGGAAATATTTTGGCAGTAAGGCTGTAGAGGCACTGAGGAAGAGCTTGTGTTCTCCATTAGAAATGCAGTTGAAAATCACGAGCCCTATGGTTTGGCCTTAAAAATGAGCTGTGATGAAAGTCTGATACACACTGCATGTGGTATTTGTATTTAACACAATTTATTTAAAGTGCTGAAGAGGCTGATGAGAGCCCAGAAGAAGAAAAGAGGTAAAATCATTAAGCCAAGCAAGTATAAAACAAAAGTAGAAGGAAATAAGTGCCTTCAGAACAGACTCGGTGTCATCTGCAGTGGTGAGACACCAGTGTGAGTCAGTAGTATGCAAATCCACTTCCACAGGGGTTTTTTGAAGGGAGAGCTGTGCAGACACATGGCCATTGTTCAGGTGCTCCTCGATCGATACCCTCGCCGTGCCAAAGGCAAACACTGAGCAATCTGTAACTGGGGAGAGACCTCTGCCAGTGACGAGGCTTTGGGTCACTCTGTCTCGGCAGGAAAAAGAGAAAGATAAAGAGAAGACTAAAGAGAAGGACAAAGATTCCAAGGAGAAGGAAAAAGATAAGAAGCTGTTGAATGGACATCTCTTCACTGCAACCTCCGTTGTAGCCCAAGCAACCTGTTACCACTGTATGAAGCCTTTCAATAAGGATTCGTACTACTGTGCAAGTAAGTCAGGGGGGCTCCCCCCCTTCCTTCTATTTTTCATTGAATCTGGCATGGAAAATGCAAACCTTAGATTTTATTTTCCTTTTGCTTGAGGATGTGAGGTGGGAGGGAGGCTTTGGAGATAGTGATTCACGGAGCAATGTGTTGCCTTGCGGAAACTGGACTGAAATGAGTCGTGGCTGCATGGAGCTGTCCTGAAAAACCTCCTTCCTAAGGCTGAGCTCAGCCATCACAGCAGGCCATGGGATTTTCTACCCATTGTTGAGCTCTATCAGTCAGGAGAACTTTGGTTATTTCAGCTGCACGTAGTGGCTTGGAGCTGAGGTGCTTTGATAAGATGGACAAAGGACGGGGACAGCTGGCTTGGATCATGGCTTTTATGTGCAATGGGGGGAAAAAAAAGTTCCACTCATCTGTGGTGTATTGCTTTAGTTCTCTGAAATACTGCTTTGGTGAGCCCACAGTGGGGGGAACCACATGGTACAAAAAGGAAATGCTGACCCTCTGCTCCCTTTGAACAAGAAATTGCATCACAGGTCAAATGACAGATACCTGTGTGCATGTGAAGGACGTGCAGCACAGGACAGGCAGGGTGGGAACCTCACTGAGGGTTTCTCAGAGATTGGGGATTTTGTTCTCATTTCTTATCAGACGGTTTTTCCTGCCTGCAGCTCGATAAGGTCAGCGGTGTTTGTGTGGTCAAGACCAGAATGCTGCTTGGTTCAGGCAGCAACCCAAAGCTATAGAACATGCAGACAAAACCCATTTTTTTCCCCACTATAGCTCAGTGGAAAAGGCTTTCCTCTCCTCAGTATTAGTAATTTTTTACTCTACTAGCTTAGAAATGAGTCAAAGCAAGTGCGGGAACTGCTCCCAGGCTGGAACCTTCCGTTGCTGCTGGTGGATGGGAGCAGGGGAAGGAGCAGCCAGCTGAATCCCAAATGGCACTTCTGAGTTTCCTGGAAGAGATTTCAGCAGAGTTGTTTGTCTGAGACACGCTCTGTGTCAGCCTGATGGGAAATGTAAAACATCAACAATTGCAAACCCTCAAATGCATCCTCTCCCTTTCCCCACTTGACTTTCTTAACAGCTTCTGAAGCCACGTAGAACATCAAATATATCCCAGTTTAATGCTCCACATGTTAATGAGATAAAATAACCCAACAATGTCGTATGTTTTAACACAGATGTTCTTTCTTGTTTTCAAGGCACGATGCAAAATTGTTGCATGTTTTCTGCATTGGCCAGGAAATTAATGTCCTAAAAAAGTTGGTGAAGGCCTATGTTGAGAGCTTACACCAGCAAGTGATTCTTTCTCTCATTGCATCTAAAAATCAGCCTCAGATGCTTTGGAAATGATGGATAAGCAGCAGCAGAGGTTCTGATACTCCTGTGCTGATGTAGGCTGGTGCTACCACCACTCCTCTGTCTCACCTATGGATGAGTTTTAATGCTTTTTAAAGCACTGGATATTTTAAATTAATGTCTCAGCTTTTCAGTTATGCACCCCCAGCTTCCTGAAACATCTACTCAATGCTGAAAGATTGTACATGCTCTGAAACAAATGGGCAAGCAAAAGACCCTGATTTTTAGTAGCATTCTGCCTTGTCTTTTTTACTTTTTTTTTGATCAGTGATGCAGAAAATAAGGTTTTGGGGGTTGTAGTTATTAATACTAGTGACACACAGGAGTTAGAGGAACTTCTTTCTTGCTGAAGAGTTGAATTGGAGGAATGAAGTCCCTACAACCAGATTTTTTAACATGAAAAATCCTTTTTTTTTTTTTTTTTTGCCAAATGGTACACACTAAAGAGCTGTCTTCAGGCTTTCAAGGCTTGAGTGTGAATTTCATTATTCTGAATTGTCTCACTGCCTCTGTTCATGCACCAGAGGAGCAGGTTCTGTTCCTCTTTCTTGTTTGGTTGTCAAGTTTACAGCACTTTTGGGTTTTTGCAACAGTTTTCAGGTTGCTTTGTTCTGTCTTCTCATACACAGGAAATTGTGAGACATTGTCAGAATAGCAGCACCCAATGACCTTACCCTCATCTCTGTCCAAATATCAGAATTACTGGCTTTTATTGAGTCATCCCAAATGTTAGAGATTCTAGAAGTGTGAGCATATTTTGTCATTCTGGACATAGAATTTTCTCATTTTTTTCTGCTTCAAGAAATAATTCAGAACTTCACACTTATTTGTAAAATACAGTTCATTATCTGTGTTAGTGTTGTCATGAATAGGTGGAAATATTTTTTTCTAAGCTACTGAATCTCATCTTGAGCTGTGATCTTTCATCTGCCAAAAGAGTTAAAGCCTGAAACCCATTTCTCAATTCTTATTGGAAAAAAAAAAAAAAAAAAAGGGAGTTTTAATCATCTTTGAAAATTTGATTCCCAGAAATCTGCTGGCAGAAGTCACGGGCAGACTCAGGGTATTCAAAAAAAAAACCAAACCAAAGAACCAAGCCACTCAGCTTTTGCTCTGGCATATATGCAGCAAATTTAAAGCAGGATGGTCTTTGCATTGGTGAATGTGATGCTTTTGGACCAAAACTTCAGTTTCCAGCAGGAAGTCCCAACCTCAAGGATTCCTGACAGATGCTGCTCTTGTTACCTTTTCTGGTAACCCTGCAGTACAGCAGCACTTGGGTTCTGTGCTATAGATCTTATCCATGGTGTCTGAGCTTATGTAAATTAATTTCTCCATCCTCTTCCTGTCTTTTTGATCTCATAGTCCTTGTCTTGATGAGAACAGTATTTGTCTTTTCAGAGAAATACTGGCCCTACAATTGGCTTCTGTTTCTGTCTCCTACTTCTGCTTTCCACCTTACTTTCAGAGGGATAATGCCATCAGGAGGTTTTTTTCCTTTTTTTTCTTTAATCTAAGACCCCTGACAATTCAACCTTGCATTGATTTTTAAATAGAACTTCCTGTTAAATTCTCTGAGGAAATGTTATTAACAAAAGGCTAATTTTCCTGGAAAGCAGCCTCTCTCTCAGCTAGTCATGCAAACCACAGTGATGCCTGAAAGTTACAATTCTCAGTTGTGTAAGTTAACAGTTCAGATTACAAACAGCAAAAACTGGCCTGTTTTCTGTGGAGTTTTGTTTAATTAATTGGTTTTGGGGTTTTTTTTTTGACAGACTGTAATGCAATTGTTCACAAAGGCTGTAAGGAGAATTTTGCTTCTTGTGCAAAGGTCAAAATGAAGGTAAGGGATTTCACCTACTCTACTAAATATATATATATATATATTTATATATATATAAAACACTTTCTGACATGTCACAAAGCTTCCAGTTTGTTGTAAAGAACTTCAGCCCATGCTGAAGCTTTCATATAATGAAAACTGTTAAATATACTGTTTGTATGAGAAACACACAGATTTCATTGCTTACCCCAAATGCAAGGAACTTGCTTCTCCAAGCTAAATAATGTTTGTGCAATTATGATTTCAGTTCATTTCAGTATTGTCATCACTTTCACATTTTCGTATTTGCTGCACATTTCTCCATCTGTTATTTTGCCCACTTCATTCAGAGAAAATAAAAATATATTTAAAAATACACATACACTGAGAGGCTTCAGGAAAAAAAATATTTTTTTTTTGTTTTATTTATATGTCACAGCCTTCTGGGAGAAGGGATGAAGAAATTAAAGTGAATTTTATTTTTCTTTCAGCCACAGAGAGGGATGCTGCAGGCACACGATACCTCTTCATTACCCACAGTAACCATGAGAAACAAAAGTAAGACAATTTCTTTCCCTTTGCTTTGGGAGTGGTCTTAATTGTTGTTAAGAACTGCTGTTCTTAACTGTTCTGACAACTGATACTTGATATAATAAAAAATAAGATTTTAACAAAGCAGGGGTGAGAGCATCCTCTGTGCATGCTAAGCAATATTTGAGACTTCAGAAGTTGCACAGAATTCATCCCCTTCTGCAGTGTCTGTGTAGCTCTAAGGAAATGTAAAATCATCTCAGATTTAGAAAAATCACTTGTCTGTTGTAGCTTGCAGAAGGCCTGTAACTGTTAACTTCCACAAAATCTGGAAGATGCAGCCTATGTCCATAGGAAAGAATCCAACTATGAGTATTAAGTGGAGAGGATTTAAAACACAATTATCTTTTGTTTAAATAGTCTTGGGCTTTGAGATAGGCAAAATAGAAAGTTTAATTTTGAGTAGGAGGAATACTGACAAACTGTTCCTGACTGCTGCAGAGTGACCCAGTGTCACCAGGATGAAGAATAGGTGTGAAATAGCCCAGACTGGTTTTGTAGGGCCATGATTTGATAAGCTTAAATGATAAGCTTTGATAAGATAAATGATAGCTTATATGGAACCACACTATATAATACAGTTGTAATCACGGTGGTATTTATTATGAAGTTCAAGAGGTGTTGCTCCAGATAGCAGAAATGCATGTGAAGAAGGAAAAATCTGGAATTAATATTACCAGATTACCTAGAGGTATGTGGTGGTATAATGAAATCAGGATTATCATTTCTCTGTGGTACCTATTGATAAGAGAAACCCATCTCTAAGAGTTTGACCAGAAACATCGAGGTCAAAGGTTATATGACTATGTGCCCAGGGAAATAAAAAGGCAACAGGGTGGATTGTGATGTAAGGTTAATTATCAGAACAGTCAAATTCAGTTTCTGGAGTTGCAGTTCCCACCTGGGTAATTCAAGCATAGCGCAGTGAGTTCTGCTCAGGGGTCAATGGTCTTCCCTTCCTATGGCTGTTCCTAACTGCTGACACCCCCTGGGGATTGTTCTAGAAATAAAAGGCAGTGAATTTCAGAGTGTGGGTCCTTTTAAGTGGTCCCCATGCCAGTGAGCAGTGGTTAAGGTGTTTGCACGGGCTGACTGTTCTCCCACCCTTGCGTTGCAGGCTCGCAGCCCAAGGAGCGCCCGCGCTCCGCGATCCTCGCGCCCGACGAGAGCACCGTCACCTCCAGCTTCAGCAACAGGAGATCACAGCAGCCCTCTGCACTCTCCAAAAGTGTCTCCATACAGAACATTGCAGGGTACGGCTCCTCCCTGCACACCTGGCTCTGTGTGTGTGTGTTATCTGATGCTGCTGACATAAATAAATGCAGATCTCACTAAAAATAGTTCATGTGCTGAGACTTGCGTTAAAGGTACAAAAGGGATCACAAACAGAGAAATAGCCATGTTCTGTGTGATACCATCTGTTGTCTTCTGCACAATCTCATTGTCTGAGTTAGTTTAGTCACGGCAGGAGTTCAGAGGCCCAACTGAGTTGGCCTGGTAGATTCAAGGCCACTTCCCAGGGATGCTCTGGTCTCCTAGGAAGGAATTCCCTTGCCTTGGGCCGGATGCTGTGCAAGCACACGTTTGCAGGTCAGGTATAATATTAACTTTTGTGTCCATAACAAGAGGGTGAAGGCACAGAGCTGCAGTCTTCCTGTTTTTAGACTGCATTATACATAATTCATTAGAAAAAAAAACATAGAAGAAAATCTAATGTATGGTTCCTACCATACTTGCATATTGAGGAGTTCTACATGTGAGGCAGGGACTGGCTTATTCTGGGCAATTTGGATGTCCTGGCTATTCATGGGGAATTTAAGTACAGTCCATTTTCTGATCTTTCCCAGGGCTAGTGATAAGGATTCTTGTAGAGCCTTTGGTGTGGCATTTTTTCACACTGTTTGCTCCAAGGGCGGTGAGGATGGGACGTGACTGGAATGGAGTTGTCCAAACTATAAAAGCTCAGGAGTGGTTCTTTATGGAAAGCACCGTCACTCACAACTGTAGCACTTACAGCTTCTCAAGCTCCCGTGGGTAGTTAGTAAACAACACATAAAAGCACATTTCTGTACGTAATCATGCAGTGCTGGCTTTGTTTTTCAATTCATATTTTAAATGCATTTATTCTGCTTATCTGAAAGTACATTTGGCTGGGTTTTTGTCATAAACAATATTGTGTGTTCTGTTTTTCTGCAGAGTTGGGAACGATGACAGCCTAATACACACTTGGAAATTCCTGTCGCAGTCAACAGACTCTTTACATAAAATCAGCCGAGTTAATGAATCCATGGAGTCTCTGGTTGATGAAGGTAAGAGATCTCCATGGCATTTATAGGAGAAGGAAGGTCTCAGTGCTGCTTTCCAGAAATAGAAAATCCATTTTCAGCAATTGTCTTCTTTTATAATGGACAATTAAAGTGCATTTATTTTAATCTCAGAATATTAGTATGATAAACTAAAACAAAGCCCCACATAGTAATTTCTTTAGCTCATTGAATTATGGAAAAACATTTAGAAGGTTTCAGTTACAGTTGAGTTACTTGGAATTTAGCTCAGGGACAAACATTTCCTCTTCTGTTGTGGTTTTTTATTTAACTGCAATGTCGTTTCATGGCAGATTAGGAATACATTATCTGAGCTAGAATTTCGTCCATGTGAAAATGCTGAACAGGAAACTAGGAAATAACCTTTAAAAGTGTTTTTCATAACTACTCTTTATGTGGTATGTGATCATTTGTGTCAGTAAAGGAGGATGTGTGTGATGTCTATGGTGTGACTGACAAAGCCTAAGCCTAAATAATTAGAATCTCAAATGGGACAAATTACCCAGATATTAATGGCACTTCTATTGCTTTGTGAAGGTGCAGACATGAATGAAGGACAGCTCATGGGAGACCTGGAATTAGATTCCAAGCAGCTGGAGGCAGAGTCCTGGAGCCAAGTAGTGGACAGCAAGTTCCTACAGCAGCAATACAAAGATGTTGTCAAACGGCAAGATGTGATTTACGGTGAGACGTCTTCACTTTTCACTCACTGTAAACAGCTCCTTGATAGGAACATTGCTTTGGTTTCCTCAAAAGCCAAGCTTTCATTCTTGAAGCTCCTAGAAATGTAATGTATTCTGTGAAGGGTGTCTTTCTGCATTTCACATATCCAGAAGCCATCAAAAACCCCAGGAATTGCCTCTCCTCATTTGTCTGTTGACGACTTTCAAAGTGGGTTCCACCACAAGCAGCTAACTACGAAGTCTTTTCCTGAGGCATTCAGGAACCTGTATGGCAAAAGGGGGATGTGTGGAGGCTGGCAGTGAGGTGTTAGGAAGGAGAAGATATCAGGGATGAAGGTTGAGACCCCAGCAGCAACATCCAAAGCTCTCTGTTGTGGGACACATCTTCCCCCCTGTTTCTCTCACACATGAAACTTGACTGATGTTACAATCCCTGACATGAAATTTTTTTGAAACCACTTAGAGAAGCCCAGTTATGGAAAAACTTTCTAATGGCAGCTTTTCCTTGTGCTCTAACCCATGAACTCTTGTCCTCATCCCATGCAGAGCTAATGCAGACAGAAATGCACCACGTCCGCACCCTGAAGATCATGAGCGATGTGTACAGTGCAGCCATGTTGAAGGAACTGCAGTTTGAGAAGCAAGCCGTGGACAAGCTCTTTCCCTGCCTGGAAAACTTGCTACACATCCACAGTCAGTTTTTCCAGCGAATTCTGGAAAGGAAGAAGGAGTCACTGGCAGACAAAAGTGAAAAGAACTTTGTTATCAGGAGGATAGGTGACATCCTAGTGAATCAAGTAAGTGCTGGAAAATGTTTGCAGTTCTGAGAGCACAGCTGGAAGCCAGATGCTTTTCCTTCCCTCCTGTTTGTGCCTGTCAGATAAACACAGCTGATGGCACCTTTACTCTTCACACATAAAAATCTCCGCCTCTGCTTTTTGAAGCACTTTTTGCTCTTTCAGAGGAAGGTCCACTGTTTAGTTCATTTTGTGGGAAAGAGAAGCATTCACTGACAGGCACAAAACAGTTTGACCACAGACTGGAGTGTAGGCAGAAGCTTACAGCTAAATATGCCCAATGTGTTTCTTGGCTGCATTACTGACCTGGTGTTTAACTCAGAGTGGATCATTTTACTTTTCTTTATCCACGGTTTCTATCTTCTTTTTGTCTGTTTTGACTCTTTTTGTGGTTGGCTTTTAAGCCATGGGAGTGGAGTTGTAAATTTTGCTGTAGGTGTGAGCTCAGTGAAGTCCCCAACGCAACTCTTTACTCTCTAGAGATCTGCTTGCATGGTCGAGCATGCTTTGGACTAATTTGATTTCATCAGGTTCTTCTGAGAGCCTGGCAGGCACTGCTGGGATGTCACCCCAGGAGTTCAGTGCAGGCTGGAGCTGTGTGTCCCATTCTTTGCAGTTCTCTGGGGAGAATGCTGAGCGAATGAAGAAAACGTACGGCAAGTTCTGCGGGCATCACAACGAGGCTGTCAATTACTTCAAAGATCTTTACACAAACAACAAGCGCTTTCACGCCTTTATCAAGGTAGGACCTGGAAGGACAGATGTACCCAATGGAAAAGACGTGTCCTTTCTGCACTCTGGGGGAGTGTTTTGCTGCAGAACTGAAATTTTCTTCTTTGTTCCTTAGAAAAAAATGAGCAGCTCCCTGGTGAGGCGCCTTGGGATTCCTGAATGTATCTTGTTGGTAACACAGAGAATCACAAAGTACCCGGTCCTTTTGCAAAGGATACTGCAGTACACCAAAGGTAGGGACCAGCTCCTCTATTCTAAACACATATTTGTTTGTCCAGTGTGAAGTTTCGATCCTTTACAGCTAAAGCAGATTTTTTTACCAGCTAATCCAGTCATTGTTGTCTCACATCACTGCAAAGAGATAACTGAATTCAATACTTCCACTTAGGATTAGTTGTTTAGGTACCTTGATTTAGTTGTTAGGAGTCTGTCTGTAGCTAATTATGGAGCAACATGCCTAGACTCCAAAGTCTCCCAGCTTGCTTTTTTTGACATTGGCTAAAATGTGTAGTTAATTTGTGCATTTCATCTCTACTGTCTTATATGCAAAGTATATTGGAATATTCTCCAGTCTCAACCATGTATATGTAAAGGGTTTTGTGAAACTCTCTTTAAGGGGGAAAAATGTCTCATTTAAGTATTAAAAGTTACAATGTGGAAACTTGGGAGAAGAGGAAGGAAGGAAGTAAAAATGGGAAGTTAGACTGCACAAAGTCAAATCGAGATGTTTCTGTTTCTTTTTTAAAGAAAATGAAGTGGAACATGAAGACTTGACTCAGTCATTAAACCTTGTTAAAGATGTGATTGCTGCAGTCAACAGCAAAGTCAGCAAGTATGAAAAGAAAATGCGTCTTGGGGAGATTTACAACCGGACAGACAGCAAGTCCATCATGAGGATGAAGAGTGGCCAGATGTTTGCAAGAGAGGACTTGAGGCATCGAAAACTCATCCGAGATGGGCCTGTTTCACTAAGAAACTCAGCTGGCCGGTTAAAAGGTAAGACTCTCCTGCCTTCTGCTGAGGAAGGATGCAGCTCACCCTCTCTGGGTGTAGGATTGGTGCCTCCACCCTTGATTTATTCTTCTGCTTTGACAGATTGTGACACCAGCTTTCCCCTGCTGTACCCCCACTCCCCATTGCATTTCCAATTACTTGTGTGGGTTCTGAGGTGATAGAGAGCTGCTTTTCCTCCTGGTGACTGCATGCCTGCTGAGGTCTCAGGTGGCAGTGACACCTCAGTGTGTCACTGACTTGCTGAGGGATGCTCTGGGCTGGGAGGACACAATTGGGGCTGCAGTTGCCCAGAGCATGGAGTCAGATCTCCATGCCTGTGCCATGGTTCCAGGAGTTGTGCTGGCTAAATATAGAACCCAGCCTCAAATTTCCAGGCCTTTCCTTCCCTCCAAGGGCTGTGGCAGGTCTGCAGCAGTACCATCCTAGTTTCACTGGGATCCAGGGAGATGTCCCAGGTATTTGCTGCTCTTGAACCTCTTAAGCTGTTGACACGAACTGCTCAGGAGAGGCTCTGCTGTCCCTGCAGCTGCCTCTTCTTGGGTCAGTGTTTGCTTGAGTTGCTTTTTGTTTGTTATCAGGTGGAAGTAGTTTTTTTAAGATGCTGTGCATTGAAGTTCTCCAGTGAGTTAAACACTAAATCTCCCAAGGAAACTTTCAGCTGGGACCACAGTAGCAGTAAGAGCAGACAGGGCTGTGCCTCAGGCTTGGCAGGAAGGCTGGGCTTCCCTTCTTCCCTGCAGCATTAGCTGATTAAATTATGGTCTGTGGGCATGAATGGGGCCTGGGAGCCTGATGCCGTGCTGTGCAGGGAGGTGATGATAACGTGGAATTCCATGTGGGGTATGATTTATTTTGAGGTTTTGGAAGCAGGAAGTTTACAGATGATTTCTAGGCACCCAAGACTGCTACTGCCTTTAGATGGTGGATGAAGCAAGTTCTGCTGCTGTTGTGAAATCCTGATAAGCACAGGCTCCATTTGCATTTCTTAGTCATAGAAATGCACAAACATGTCTGTAGTGCAGACTCCCAGGGAAGGCAGGTCCTGCAGGCAGGCTGCAGACCCAGGGAGAGAGTAGATCCTTCATATATTTAGGTTATTTTGTGGTATTTGAAATGGAGCACCAAAAATTATAGGAAGAACTTTTCTTTAACGGCTTTAGCATTTCCACTCTTGCAAAGTGCATGGAACAGAGAAAAAGGCAGTCAAATGCCACCTTCTGCAAACCTCCCAGAGCCTGGATTTCATTTTGCAGCTTTGCCTAAAGTTTAGTGGTTCTTTTATCTGGAATGGATTCTGTCTTCCCAAAACAGACTGGAAGGATTTACCCATGGGATGATTTAAGTTTCTGGGTTGCTTCCTCTCTGTCACAAGATTTCCCAAGTACATTACACAAAACCTCTTTGTACTGAGGGGTCTGGGTGGGGCGTTACACTTGGTAGTTGCTGTGCAGCTTTATGATATGTTATTAGGAGACTTGGAAGGCTCTACATGTACTCTGGGAAAAGACTGATTTAAAATCCTCTGTTGGCTTGAGGTTGTGTTTCCTTCTCCCGTGAAAGAAAGCCAGGTCCTGTGTTTCACACAGGCTCCCCTCAGAGTTGTGTTTGTCTGAGAGCAGAATTACTGGTGGCTCCTGAAGTCAGTATTTCCTGGGAAAGAAACTGCAGCTGACAAATGTTGTTATTGCGCGATAATTTACACCCTGCAAACCACTCATCAAGAGAACCATAAAATCCAAAACTTCCTGTGCAGATATTTTGCTTGAGGGCTGAAATATTGATTGTTTGAGAAAACAGAGCTTCTATTGAATAAATGTTTCTGGCTTTCTCTGTTATGCCCATGTCTTAACTGGTAGTGAGCATGTGGCTGGAGAGGAGCACCACTGCTCCCATTGGTGAGAGCAAATCCTGCAGGATGCCCAGGTGCTGATGTGTCCTGCTTCATGCAAAGCTGGTTCAGAGCTAACCTGATCTGGCATCTCCAGGAACTGCCCTTGCTCCTCCTGACAGCTGGGAGGTTGGTCTTGCTTTCAGAATTTGCAGAACCAGCCCTGCTGCTCCCCAGCACTGGTGTTATTGCAAATCTTTTCTGGGGTGAGTTGTGTGGTTATACTGCAGTGGTGTGCTTCTTGTTTTGCAGAAGTCCAGGCTGTTCTCCTCTCTGACATGCTCGTGTTCCTTCAGGAGAAGGACCAGAAGTATGTCTTTGCCTCACTGGTAAGGCTTCAACCCTTTTTTCCTCCTTACTTTTCTGTGGGAGAGACCCTTAATGTTGTGTTGTGCAGCAAAGCCAGCAATTGCCTGTAAACAACTTAATTTTCTTGCTCAGAACATTTTTGTTTGCTGAGCAGACTCCATTCTTTTTGATGGGAAAACATGTCTTCCCTCCTCCCCTTCCTGCAGTGCCTTGGCACAGCTGATAATTGGCCTTGAAAACCTGCCTGTCACTGGAAACACTTGTGCTTTGCAGTTTGTGCACACTGGAGCAGTGACTGGGCTGGGAAGGGGTGAGGGGATAATGCAAACTTTGTAAAAAAGAACCTCAGCTGAAGGAAATGTCCAAATGCACTGTGAGCTGATGCAGGGGGCAGTGAGGTGAAATGCCAGGGCAGTAAACTCAACAGAACAGCTTGAAAATAAATGTCAGAGAAATATATTTGTAATGTGCAGGAGCAAAAACATTAGGCTTGAGGGCAGGCCCCCAGAAAGGGCTGGGCACACTGACCTCCTAAAGAAAACCTGGTGCCTGATGGAGTCTGGGTTGTACCTTCCAGGCATGGTCTAGACTGGATAAACCTTGTGACCTTTCCACTCTTTGAGCATTTTGAAAGCTGATAATTTGTTATTCCAGTACCACCAACCCTCTGCATGGGCTCAGTGCCCTACACTGGGGAAGCTGATTTGCATACAAGCCCTGCTAGTGAACCAGATCACCCCAGCTGCAGTAGGTGGTACAATGCACAAAGGGGCTGGCTCCTGTGCAGATGACACAGCAGCCTGGGGACATTGAAACCCAGCAGGCTTATGACACAGAGACCTAGCACACAGTGAACATCACCTCACACACGGGTTCTGACACAGCAGGCAGCTGTGAGCATCTGAGAACAGCAGAGGTTTCGTGGGATTTGGAAACAAGACTTTATCCTGGAGAGAGATGGTGAAGACACTGTGTGTGAAGCAGGCTAGCAAGCTGCACCAAGTGTAAGGAGCTGTGATATTAGTGACAGGAAGAGTGTGGTCAGTAGAAAATGAGATCAGAGCAAAATATGGTACAGTTTACAAAACCACAAAGTCAATTTAGAATTAATTCTTTCTTGAAATGGAGTGAGGTAAAATTACTTTTCCTGCGTAACTGTTGGAGGAAAGCAAGCCCATCTCTTTATGTTTGACCCCATTCAAATGATTTTGTTTTTTTAATTAACAAATATGTTCAGAAAATGCTTACAAACCTGAGAGATGTAGCACTATGGTTTATTGAGACCTTTTCAATGCTAGTTTGAATCTGGGAGCTAGCTCTGGTCCCCCTCCTCACCCATTTCTTTCCATCTGAAGGACCAAAAATCCACTGTGATCTCTCTGAAGAAGCTGATTGTACGAGAAGTGGCTCATGAAGAGAAGGGTTTGTTCCTGATCAGCATGGGTGGAAAGGATCCCGAGATGGTGGAAGTCCATGCCAGCTCCAAAGAAGAGCGCAACGGCTGGATACAGATCATTCAGGACACAATGCACACCATGTAAGGCACTCAGCTGTTCTTGTGAGGCAGGGGGTGCCAGGGTGTGTTCCTGTAGTAATTGAGCTGTGTCTCCTGTCCAGGGATAGAGATGAAGATGAAGGAGTCCCTTGTGAGTCTGAGGTTGAAAAGAAGTTGTCCGATGCGAAAGTGAGAGGACTGAAAGGTAAAATCTGCCTGGAACAGAGCTGGGGGGCCACTGTGGAAAAATGTATGGGAATTTTTTGGATTGGGTTTTGTGGTAGAAGTGTGACTTTTTTCAGCCCTGCATCCAGCAAATAACTGCAGTCCTGGCTTGCAGATTGCCTTCCTTGCATTATTTATTTTCCGAGCCTGCTGTGCCAGATTGCCCAGGGCACTGTCATGCTGCCAAGCCCAGCACATATTGTCGTGCTCCGCTAGATGGGGCCAATATCTCAGGAATAGCTCAGGTTTCCTTGCCATAGCTTTTATTTTGTCTTCATCCCTGTTTTCTTTTCACCCCCACAGAACAACTTCAGCAGAAGGATAAACAGATCCTGCTCTTGCTGGAGGAGAAGACAAAGATCTTCCAGGACATGGCAGACAGTTCTGTACAGGAGGAGACGCCAAGCTCCAGGCTGCTCTTCAGAGCCAACACAGAAGAGGCTCCAAAAGGAGAGGAAATCATGAAATCAGCAATAAATGAAGGTGAGCCAGTCATGTGACATGTAAATGATAGTAACCAACTATAATTGGTTACTGTCAATGAAGGCATCATTCCTAAAGCACCAGTTTTGCAGGAAACATCTTCCCTTTGTCAGAATAACAAGATAAGGAGAAACTGTTCCTCCTGGTATTGTCTCAGGGACAGATCATGAGGATCAGGAAAGGAAGCAGGTATTGCGGGAGTGTTGAAAGAGGGCAGGAAAGTCAGCACAAAGAAAACCATGCACTGAACCTGCTTTGGGGTCATGAACAGCATGGGATTTATCCTTGGCTGAAATTTGGACCATCCAGGCTTTTGCTGTTCTTCAGTCTCAGCAAGATGTGAGGATGGGGTTGGGTTCCAGCAGGAGCTTGTGGTGCCTGCAAGGGACAGGCAGTTCTGTTGACAAAGGCAAGGGTAGGTGGAAACTCAGGCTACTTTCCAGTGTGATCTTTGGAGAGGCTAAAATTATTAAATGCTGTTGTCAGAGAACATTGAGGTTGCCTGAAGGAAGAGAGGGAGGTGTAAGCTTTTTGCAGAGCTCCAAGAGTTGGAGTTAGTGGTCAGACAGAGTGAGGTTTTGCAGGGGCAATGTGTGCTGTTCATGTCATTGTCACAGAAACCTAGATTCTTTATACGCCAAATAATTTCTGACCTGAGCTCAGGCAGGGATGAAATTGCTCAGAAACCTGAAGTGGGCTTTAACAAAGACATTGCTGCTTTTTATCAGTTGAACTGCTGCAACACCTGGTGAACAGGAGCCTGGGCACTGCCCTCGGACATCAGGTCAGCAGCACTGCCATGGATCAGGAGGGAGGAGTTGGCCCCATCTCACTCCCTAGAAGGGCAGAAACTTTTGGAGGATTTGACAGTCATCAGATGAACGCCTCCAAGGGTGAGTAGTCCTGTGTGTGCTCATCAGAATTTGTTAATAACACACGTCATCGTATCCTCTTGCTTCAGAAGGACTTCAGCTGGTGGTTTGGGTTTCACAACTCCTCTCCAACAATAGGTGACAGATTAAATCACAGATTAGGAAAAAAAGCCTATGTACAGGTGGACTGATGATAGCTGAGAACCTGTGGCTATACAAGAGTTAAACACCTGAACTCTTCACTCCTCTCTGTGCTCTCTCTAAGTAATACTTGCTACTTTACTTACATGCCACATGAAAGCATTTGGCTTCTCAATAAATTAGTTTCTTCATGTTATTATTGTAATATCTACAGGTCTGTTCTTTGTTCTTCAGTTTTCTTCCCAGCAGGAGCCTGATGCTGTTGCATTTACAAATGGATGTGGATATTGCTGAATCAAACACCTTCTCCCCTGTCTCTACTCTCTGTGCATTTATGTTCCACCTACATCTGCATGTATTATTCCTCCAATTAAGTCTCTCCCAAAGAAATGCGTGACTACTTATTTCAGCTGCATACTTGGCTGCTTCCCAATGCCCTCTTTCTTTGCTCTAGTCATCAGAAACCTCCCTGTCCTCAAATTCCTTTCTCTGTGGTCTTACTCACACTCCCAATACAACCAGTTTTGCTGTGCTAGTGTCTGTCTCAGCACTGGCATTGTTGGACCTCATCTGACCTCCCGCATTAAAGGAGCAGTGTTAGCTCCAGACAGTCAGACACGAGAACTATGTAGAGGCTTTCCCAGCTCTCCTGGAGAGCCCAAAGGCCTTGTCATCATGATGACAAATATACTCACATTGGAGGGGTTTCTTGAGGGCTGTGCCTCTCTCTGTTGCAACGATGAATGGGACAACCTCAGGCTGTTGCCCAAAATATAAGTTTTCTGTAGAAATATCCTCTGATTCTAATTCAGTAGTTGTAGGGTCTTGGGAGATTTTGAGAAAAGAATGCAGGGCCTATTTGTTCTGCCCAGGAGGTATGAAACGTGGCATTCTCTCCAGTTCTTCTGTTCACAACCTGTGAAATCTCGGGCAAGGCTTATAACCTGACTCCCCTTCGTTCTCCCCTCCAGCAAAGCAGAAGGGAGGAGTTTCCTCCTGCAGAGAGGTGGAAGGTCCCAGGACGTGGCGCAGGAGAGCAGGTCTGTTAGGAGGACTTGAGGGTCAGCCTCTAACAGCAGAGCCAGCCTCGGGGGTGGGGGGAGGAGAGGGCCTTTACACCACGTGTGGTGTCCTTCACACTGCTGCAGATTCAGGTTTATGTGAAGACTTTAAGAGTGGCAGAAGGAAAGTTGTCACTGCACGTGTGGGTTTTCCCCACGGGCTGCATCTCAGCTGGCAACGGGAGTGCAATAGTCTTGGCAAGAGCTAGAGGATGGAAGGTCTGTGTGACTCCTTTTGAGCAGAAGGGCAGCACAGGGGGACGGTCAGAGCCCTCCTGTCCCCACAGGTCAGCTCAGTCCTGCTCAGGAGCACTGATATGAGGCATCCAGTGGGAAGTTAGAAAGAGAAGCCCAGTGTCCCTTTGAAGATCCAGGTATCTGATAGCTAAGGTTAATGATAAATTGTTAGCATAGAATTACACAGGGTGTTGCACAGCAGTATCTGACCCAGATGTAAATTAACTTGCACAAGAGAGGCATTGAAACTATACCTGCAATAATATACCCTGATATGATTCTGTTATCATCCTCCATCTGCTCTTATGCTGCCTCATGTCTTCTCAGCAAGCATTCTGTGGTAGTAGACAGCAGTGCAGGGGCTAGGCAGAGCACAGCTAATAGCTGAATTTATCAGCACGTTCTCTGAAACCAAAGTCAACCCTAATCTAAATTCACATCCACTTTTGCTGGTAGTGCTGACGTGTTCCGTATATTTAGGTCTCAAATTCATTTAGTTAAAATGTCAAGAGCTCTGTGTCCGCTTTTGTGGAACACGTGAGTTTCCTGTATTAAATTCCTCAGACTTTAGCAAGTTCATCTCTGCCTTAAAATGTTGAATGACTGATGTCAATGCTGGCTTCCTCCTTTAGGTGGAGTGAAAGATGAGGGTGATGATGCTCAGGACCTTCGGAGAACAGAGTCAGACAGCATTTTAAAGAAGGTATGGTTTGATTTGTGTCTGCCACCACTGAGTTCAGATTTCAGGAGTGACAGCTCTAGCCTTAAAAAAATGCCTGAAAATTTCTTGACAATTAGATACATCTTAATAAGTTTAAAATAAAATAAAATAAAACATTAAATATGCACCCAAAACCACTGACTTGAAAACCACTGCAAATCAGTTGTACTCCTTAATGGCACAGGTTAGCTACCATCTGTCTGCAGGTCAGCCAAAGCATTTGTTTAATTTTGCATTGTTATTGAAATGCTAAGGTCAGCTACAACCTTATACCTTTTCTTTTTGGGGGATTGATCCATCACATAACTGCAAAATAATACCTAATTAACATTTTATTCTATATGATTCCAAATGGCCTAAAAACATGCATGAATTCTCCCAAAATGGAAGGTGGAGGGGAGTGTTTAATGGATGTGTCATTAGTTCAGCTTCAGAAGACATTTGGTATGATTTTTCATTGTCCTCATATTAAATTTGTGATCTTGTCATAGGGTGGAAATGCTAATTTGATGTTCATGCTGAAAAGGGATAACGAGGTAAGAATTGATTCCATTGCTCAGCTGTTCCTTTCATTTAAGTGGCTAGAGAATTTGTCTCAATAGGTGATAATGTAGAAGAAAACACATTTAATTTGCTGAAGCACATCTAGACTTTTAAATACATTAAGCTGAACCCACTGTGTCATTTACTTGTTTAACCTTGGATGTTTAGACAGAGAATTCACTGATTGTCATCTGCTTGCCAGCAAGATGATATGTGCTGATTATAAGCAGCAAGGGTTAATTACCACCAGGATGCACAGGGCTGTATTTATTGTGCATCTGCAGACAGAGAGAGTTTAATTTTATGTTGCAGGTGCAGTGAATTGGGGCAATTAGATTTCTATTCTCCCTTTGATACACATTCATAATTCCCAATTAGCATTAATGACAAAATGAGAAGCAGTTCTCTTAATACTGGCTATCACTCCACTACTGCAAATACTGAAGTGCTCTTTTTTCTTCTTGAAATTAATTGTAGGTTATGAGAGATTCAGAGAAATTTTTAGCTAGGCTAAATTTAGGGATAGAGCATAACTCCAGAGTTGCTTGCTCTGTGTTGATGCATGAGGTGTTTGCATTTCTGTATTTTCAGAAAGCCTCCAAGAGCACACCTTCTGCACTTGTGTTGCCTGCAGTAGTGCAGCTTTTCTGCCTGGTGGCAGTGGGTCTTGTATGGGTCAGCTGGGGGGGAAGGGTACAAATAGTCCACATCTATTTAAAGATTGCATTTTTTTTCCCTGAAATTTTTAAGTGAACTTCTGGACTTCATCTCAATTATTCAGCTTGTTCTTGAGCAAGCTGATAGTGTGGGAAATGGTTTGCAGAGACAACCCAGGACTTCTCATGAGCTCTGTGCCAGGAGGTGCCTCTGCAGATGTTCCTTCCCCTGCTGCAATGACAGCTAGGGAAGGGAGAAGGGTTATGCCAGGCACTTCTGGGAGATGTTCAAGGGATCTGTTGGTGTACTGGGGGCTGATGCAGTCATTGCAAGGGAAGAGTGAGGAAAAGCAGGGTGCAGAGGGATGGCTGTGCAGCTTGTCAGACCCACTGGTGGGACACAGAGCAGGAGAAGGTGCTGTGCACATACCCAGCACCCAGTGAGATCTAACAGCAACGCTTCTGTTTTCTTGCAGCAGGTCCTCCAAACCATTACCAGCCTCCATAAGCTGCTCACTGCTTTGCAGGTAGGCTTAGCCCTTCATCCTGCTCCCACACGCTGCTTGCCTGAGCTGCTTGTTGTGCTTTGCCCCTTGTGTCACAGCCCTGCGTGGCTGGACACCCCACAGCCAGCTTGCAGGCTGTGGGAATGAGCTGCTGCCTGAGGGAACCAGTGCTGGCCTGAATTTGGGAAGCTGCTGGGGGAGCTGCTTTGCCAGCATGCTCTGGTAACCAGGCAGCAGTGCTGGGCTGGGCTCAGAAGGGCTTCAATACAGCACCTTGAGGTTTTCAGGGATGGGAGAGGGTGCTGCAGTGATCTCTGTCTCCCCTCTGCCAGGGCGTGGTGCTGCAGCAGGACACCTACATCGAGGACCAGAAGCTGGCTCTGAGCGAGAGGGCTCCGAGCCGAGGCTCCTCCCGGCCCACGTCGCTGCTGGAGCAGGAGAAGCAGCGCAGCCTGGAGAAGCAGCGCCAGGAGCTGGCCAACCTGAAGAAACAGCAGACGCAGCACCAGGAGGAGAGGAGGAGGAGGGAGAAGGAGTGGGAAGTGCGTGAGAAGGAGCTGGCGGAGCACGAGGCCGAGCTGGCGCAGCGCGAGGAGCAGCTGCAGAGGCCGAGGGCGGCGGTGAAGAAGGCGGCCTACCAGCTCGACCTGGAGAGGCTGCGCGCCGCCCAGAAGCAGCTGGAGAGGGAGAAGGTGCAGCTGAAGCAGGACGTGGAGAGATTTGGTCAGATGCGGCAGGAGCCTGACCACAACCAGGTAAAGGATGATGGCAGCCAGGCTCCTTGGGAAGCTGATCCCTGCAGGGAGCTCCCAGCCAGCTCCTGGGTGAACTGCATGCCCCTCAGAGTGCCCAGACATGTGGGCTCTGGTGTTTAAAACTGGCTCTTCCCCTTGCATGTGATGTGCAGTGCTGCTGGTTTTGCACCTCTGAAGCTGCTCGGGCACTGCCAGTGTTGGTGCTTCATGGTGTATTGGAGGTGCCTGGCCAGTGAGCTCTGCCCACTTCCCTGTCTGTGTGTTGGGGGATGGCAGACAGGAGGTGGCAGGCAGTCCCAGGGAAGGTGCCCCAGGCAGTCCCAGGGGGTTGACACAGCCTGATGTTGGCCTTCACCCAGGGGCTGAGCTCTGCGGAGCAGTCCATCCTTCACAGAAACAGCCTGAGTGTTGTGGGTAACCTGCAGCCTCCAGCTGTCACAAAAGCCACTTGTGAGGCTGATAACTGCAGGGCAAGGCTGTTCACGTTCATCCATCTCCAAAAGTATTCTCAATATCCAGCAAAGAGATGGCCTTGCCCCTGTCCTGAAAGACCAAGCACCTGCAGTCCAGTTGTGGCTCAGTCAGCAAAGATCCCCAGCTCTGCTGGAAGAGGCTTCTGGTATCTGACTGCTCACAAGCACAAAGAAAAACTCACACACAGGTCCTGGTTTGGGCATTTTCAGCAAGCTACAGTTTATTCCTTAACAACTGTGCAGCAGTCTGACTGAGGAGAGCCAGCACCACTGGCAAAACATGGACTGAATTTAATCCTTAAGCCTGTTGGTCATTTGTTTGTTTGTAAGTCACTAATTCTGACTGTAATTTGCTTAGAGCTGTAGCAGAGTTAGTTTATAAATGTTGGATTGCAGAATGGGAATGATTTTCGATACCTGAACGGCCTAATTGTGGAGCTGAGCAGTGAGCTCTGAAAAGCTCATCACCAAAGGAGGTCCTGCTCCCTCCCACCTGGCTCCTGATCAAGCCAGAAGTTTTCCAGGCAGCCAGTGAAGCTGTTCCAGCTCCAAGCACTTGCAGACAAGGGCCATGGGTGCTGTGGGAGAAGCTGAGAGGTAAAATGCCTGCAAGGCCTAAGAGATTTAGGAGAAGGAAGCACCTTCTCAAAGCAGGTATCTGACTGACATTGCAGAGCTATTAATAGAGTGTTCAGTCAAGCTTTGTTGGGCTTGTTTTGATCTTCCCTTTGAATGTGCAAGCTCAATTACATCCTGAGACAGCCGTTAGGAAAAAAAAATCAGGAAAAATGCTTTTGCTTTCATCTTTTGCTTGGGAAGGCTTCCTTTGACACATGGGGCTGCTGTGCCGTGTGCTGGCGTTCCCTTCCCAGAGAGGCACGCTGCTCCTTGGCCTCCTGCCACCATCTGTGTGTGCAAACGATGCAGGGTGAGTCTTGCTAGTGAGATCTTAGAGAATATTTGCCCTTGGCTTGTTGATACATAGCAGAGTGCATGTAGGAGCAAAAGATAGTGGAGTGTTACTCTTTTTGTGGCTCATATTTTCATCTTGAACAGAGAGGGCTTTTCTCTCTTTACATTGCCTGGATGGGAAGGTTGTTTTACCTGGTGAATGGGCTGGATGTTCACAAGAGCAACCCCTGTGAGTGGCCTGGGACACCACTTTTCTATCCATGTTCTCTGATAGCCTCTTTCATGAAACACTTTTCCTTCCTAGGTTTCAAATCTACATGAGAAACTTGCCAGAGTCTCCTCCCAGTCCAGCACTGACGAATCCTCCATGCAGAAGAACCCTTCCCTTCCTAAACAAGGGCACTTTGATGCAGAACTGTCTGTCTCCCCCAAAAGGAACAGTCTTTCAAGGACACACAAAGAGAAAAGCACTTTCCATTTGCTTAGCACAACAAACCAGACTAACAAGGCAGCTGAGGAGCAGACCCAGATGCCTACTCGCCTCTTCAGTTTAGCCAAACCAAAGGAGAAGAAGGAAAAGAAGAAGAAGGGCAGGGGACATCGCTCCCAGCAGTCTGGTGAGTGTCAGGGGAGCTCACAGGTGTTTTTTCAGGGTTGGTAAGCTGGCTGTTTTCCTGCAGCCAGTGACCTTGTGGAAGCCACAAAATCTGGCTTGAAATGAGGATGGTGACACAGGGATGGGGAAGAGCAGCTGTGTTGAGTGGACTTCTCAGCCTGAAGTGATCTTCTGTGGGTGTTTCTGCCTGTTCTGCAGCCCCTGGGGTTGTCAGAGGGACACACATTCTTCTCATTGTTTCTTCCCTTCCCATCCCATCCTGAGCAGCCTCCATGGGCTGCATTCTCTGCTTCAAGGAGGAAAATACTCTGCTTCAGTGTCAGGGCTTTCAGAAGCAGCTGCTGCTGGGATGCTCCTGGCTCTTGCAGCTCCTGAGGCATTGATGTCTGCTTTAGCTCTGTGGCAGTTTGGAAATGATACCCACAAGCCTTGTGCTGGCCTCTCCCCTCAAGCTGGTCTGTTTTGTCACTTGATCTGAAACAAAAACATACAGGGTTTTTTTTTTTTTGTCTGATAGTTTTGCATCCCCTTAGGACTCAGAGCTGCACCTCAAACCTCTGACCCACATGAAATTTGATCACATGCCCTCGGATGACCGATTTCATTCATGCTAGCTCACTGATGTTTTCCAGCTTGTGCACAGGAAATCTCACCCATGACAAGGTGTAATTTCATGGTAGCTCATCAGGGAACTGAATATCTTTTAAGGGGCCTGGTGGATTTGGCAGACAGTGGGGTTTCTGTGCACATGGAGCCCCGCTCTGCCTGCTGTGTCCCTGTGTTCCCATAGTGATTCCCACATGCTGTTTTTACAGATTCTCACTCATCAGAAGCACCTGCAGAGGGTGAGGAGATCTTCTGCTGAGCATGGACTGTTCCAGTGGTGGCATTGGCACCGTGGACATCTCCCTGCCTGTGACACAGCACACAGGTGGTGCCTGCGCTGGACGAGCATCTGGAGGTTTTAAATAAAAAAAAAAGTTCTGAAGTTCTGCTAAGTGGTGGATAAGGGCCTCTCTCCTGTGGTTTTAGGTGAATTCTCCCTGCAGAGGCTGTGCCTGCACGGCACACAGGACCATCTCCCTGTGCAAACCTGGGGTCAAATGGATTGGGATAGATGTTGTCTGTCTCTTCTTACTGCTAAAGGATGAGAGAACATAGCCTTAAGGGGTCTGTGCCTTCAAATTCCCCTTTTCTGGGGAAAAGAACCAAAACCAAGCGTTTAGCAAAAGATTAGGACTCTACAAATGGTGCGTACACACTGGCATATATGGATATACTGTATATGTACATATATGTATCTATGTATCCACTGGGATATGCTTACAGTCCCTACTGCCAAGGTCCACCCGTGGGGATGGATGATACCTGAGGACTTTCAGGGAGTGTGTAGATATTAAATATCTTGCCCTTACTGCTCCGGCTGTAACACAGTGACCTGCACACCCCTTTTGTGCTCATGGGGTAGGGGATGTTTGGTTTCAGAAGGGTACATTACACCAGGAAGCAGTAACAGCATTCAGAAGCAACAACTCAGAGGATAAAAATTAAAATTTAAAATCATTCAGAGGAATAAAATGTCAAACTGTTTCTAGAGTCAAGCAGAACATTATTGGGTAGATTTAAAATGGCACAGAAAAGAGAATTTTGGTAGGCTGATAAGGCAATCCCAGGGAGCCAGAACAGACTGTTCAAATGGAAATAACACAATCTCTTTGAGCTCCAGCTCACTCCCTCCCATCCCCAAAGTAAAGATTATGTTTTTGCCAGAGCTCTCCAGTTGCATTTGACATCCCCATACAAGGCTAATGACTGAGTTGGGGGGGGTGGCTAAAAATCTGCTTTTCGGGATCTTTGTTCTGTTCTTTGTGTTTTTCTTAGCCTGCTTTTTGTGCTGCTGTTGGGCTTCTGTTTGTCTGGATTTTCTCACTTGCCCTGCTGGTTTCTGAGACAGAGTGAGAGCAGCAGTGTCTGAGCAGGTCAGTGAGACAGGGCGAGCTCCAAGGAGGTGGCTCCTGTCCCTGTGGCTGTGCAATACCGGGCACTTAGGAACCATTTCTGGGGAGAAAAAGGTTCTGATGGACAAACCCCCTGTGGGACAGGTCCAGAGGCCAGTGTGGTGTGTCCCCATGGCCTCTGGGGTGGAGTGTCTGTGCAGAACAGGAAGGTCCAAGGGCAGCTCTTGCTGTGCCAGCTGTGGGGTGTCTGTAGAGTTGTGGAGTACAGGCATGTGTTCAGTGGGGGAGGAGAAATGCAACAAGACATACTTTTCTCAAAAATCACCTTTCTTCCAAACCCTGTCAGGAGAATTACCCAAGTGGATTTGTAAATGGTTACCAGCTTCAAAATAGGTCAAGGTTTTGCTCAAGAGTTTGAAGCTGTCAGGTACATTTCCTTTCCTACCAGTTTTTTTTTTTTTCTTTGAAATAACAAATAATTTCTCTCCTTGTACTATTGTTTGCTTTCAGTTTGCTCTCAGGCTTGTCATGAGCTGGTGACCCGCAGCAATTTTCAGAGTTAGTGCTGATGAGTATCAGCAGCATTGATGGTGAGGTGGATGCTTGGGCTGGGCTGTCTTGGTGCAGGAACCCTGCTTGCTTTGGAAGCTCTCTACACTATTAAAACTCAAAAGAAAAAGAGAAAAAAAAATAGAAAGGAAAAAGGGTTGAGATTTATTTTCATTTTGTTTTTTTTTTTAATATTATTTGGTGCTTGTTCTTAATTGCAAGCAGGGCTTGCAAAAATATTTATCTTTCATTTTATCTGAAAGAGTTTTTTTAAAAGTTTACTTGGTTTTATTTTTTTATTTCTTTTTACTTTTGCTTTTGTTTGGGGAATAGTTTGAGGGTTTTTTTCTCTTTCCCCCCCCTTTATTTTTTTTTTTTTTTTGTTTGTTTATTTGTTTTGTTTTCTTACCAAAAGATTGGTAAACCAAATGTTCTCATGTCCCTGTTTCCTACAAACCATGGGGTTGGGCAGTGCTGCTTTGCAGCTCATTCCATGCCCAAAGTCACTCAATTTTCAGCTGAGAGCTTTCTCCAAGGCAAAGCATCTTCAGGCCAAAAAAGTCTGGAAAAAGACACAATGACTTCAGACAAGGCTTCTCCTGTCAGTTAGTTTTCACGTTTAAACATTTTGGTTAGGTTGTCTCATTCCCTTTGGAGGCAAAGGAAAAAGCAAAGCATGGAGTGCCTTGCAGCGATGTGAGGCTCTAGTTGCTCTCAAGTTGCTCTCCAGGACCCGAGGGGTGCTGAAGGAGGCACGTGCTGGTGGTGTGGAGTTGCCTTTTTCATAAGAAAACCACCAACTTCAGAAAGAAACTTCTGCCCTGCTGTTCATACATCTGCAAACATGAATGGGCTGAGATGAAATTTCTGGAAACCAAAGCAGTGCATGGCTCATGTGCTGTTGTGTGAGCAGAGATCAGGGCACTGGTACCTCTGAGTTCCCTCAGTCTGGAACAGCCTTTGCCACTATGAACTTTTCAGTTTATCCCACTGTCTTCTCCCCAGTCCCAGCACATGCTATATTCCCAGCACAGCAATGTCCCATGGCTCTGAGAAGGGCACCAAAAGGCAGATGAGTGACCCAGGGCAGCTGGGTTGAGTCTGCCTGGCTTCACCATCTCTCCTGACCTGTGCAAATCAAAAAGAGCATTCAGTGCCTGAAGTGCAAATACTGTTGGCTAAGTGATCTCCCAAGGTCCCTGTGGTTCCTTGACAGAAACCACAGGTGTGAGTCAGAAATACACTGACCACAAATCCTGTGTACCAAGCTGTTTGTGTCTTAAATTCTGGTGGACAGACCCTTGTCCCTGGAGGATGTCTGTTACTGTATGATTCACTTTTTTGGAATGAAGCCTCTCCTCCCACACTGCTTCCTCCTTCTTTTACCTTTAGGAAGGTAAGGGCTTGTTTTTATCTCTTTAGCCTTTTATTTTTCTCATCTCAGGTTTTCTTTGGAAAGCCTTGGCATAGGTTCCCAGAGTCAGATTGCTGCTCTGATCCCTGAAGGTTGTCTAGCATTGCCTGCTAGAGTATTGTCCCAGCTTGACAGCACCAAAACCTTTCTTCTTCCTGGCCTTAAAATTGCATTTGCTCCAGTTCCATGCCTGGCATCCATCCTGCAGTTGTTGAAAGCATGTTATTTCTTCAGCCCAGCCTGCTGCCAGTCCCTCAATCCATTTGGAGCACCCAAACCACCCTGTTTTGCATGGGGTTCCTGGGACTCAGAGTAGGTTCAAAAACATCTCTTTGAAGCCTGTGTTGTTGTTGGAGAAGAGGGTCCTGCAAGGGCTCTTGGAGCTGTTTGTGCTGGTGTTTCTTGGAGGGCAGAAATCAGATTTGGTTTTCTTGGGCTTTTCTTGGCCTGGTCTTTGCCACTGCCCAACAGGAGGGGTTTCAGTGTCCAGGGAAAGTGAGAGTGTGGGCTCAGACAGGTGCAGGAGTGGCCAGTATTAGCTGGGGGTGCCAGAATACCCAGCAGCAGAGAGTAGCTGTAGCAAAGGGTGGGAGACTCGATGGGGCTGTGTGGGCTTGGCCTTAGATTCTTTTCAATGAAGTGATCATCTCAAAACATAACTTGATGTCAGTTTGATGCCATAAAGCACTTTAAATGGAACTGGTCTTGCCCCCTTTAATTATGGTTATTTGGAGACAATCAGTTTTTGCCATTGCATCCCCCTCTGTATCCCCAGCAAAATCACAGCTTCAAGTAGGCGTGTTCCTGGTTTGGTTTGGCTTTTCCCCCAGAGGGGAGGAAGGGCCAAGCTTTTTGTATTATTTTTAGACCAAAGTGGGTGTGAATCTGTCTAATGTACAGTCCCACTGCAGATAGGTTGAGAAGACAAGAGAACTGGCTTCTGTTGGCTCAGGTACATCCCCTAGGAGAGCCCATGTCACCTTCACCATCACCTTCCTCAGGGCAGGTAGGGAAGCAGCCTCCCCAGTGGTTTTCCCTCCATCTCCTTTTCCTTGGAGAAACTCAGAGTGAAGGAGATGTGAGGGCATGCATCCAAATAAGTGAGGCCCTTTCCACGCACCAAGGTGTTTACTGTCCACTGCTCACCTCCCAGTGCCCTCCCTGGGACAGGAGCTGCCATCCCCACTGAGGGTGGACTCTTCCAGGTGTGGCAGCACAGTAACGCCATCAGCTTGTGTGGATTTGCATCCAGAGAGTCCAATCACTTTGCACCTTTCCTTGAGTCACTAGGAGACATCACAGCTGTTGCTGAAACACCCAGTTCCAGTCCTTCCACATGCCACCTAGTCAGAAGAGGTTCTTCAGGTGCCAAATCCCAAGGAAGCTGTCTAGGATATCTGTGGCATGGAGCAAGGGAGGACTGGGCAGGGGACACAGGAGAGTATCTGCTAAAATCCCACAAAACATTCCTTGTTAACCAGAACTCTGGAAATTATTGTGCCTGCTGGCCAGGTTTGGGAATTTATCATGATTTAGGGCACCCCTTTAAATAAAAAACCTCCCCTGCTGCTCATAATTCTTGCCTCATTTGTCAGAAGGGGCAGCAATCCACAATTCTTCATTGGTGATACAGCTAATTTTTAAATATAGGCGAGCTGAACTGGCCAAACCTCCTACACCTTGTGCTCTTCAGTCATGAGAAGTGTAACACCAGCTCCATTCACACCTGCATTTCCAGGGCTCTGTGCCCTTTCCTTCCACATGCATTTCACTGACACTGATGCTTTGCCCAAGTATAGTTCAGCTTCCATTGCTAGGGGGGAGGGGGGAACAGGATAACACTCACTGCTCTGCATACAGCTATGAGCTTTGTATGTATTTAAGCTGTCTATAGGTATCCATCCTTTCCATGCTGTAAAGTGATGCTACTATTTTCTTTATCGATATTAAACACTGTCTCAAGAAAAAAATGAAATAAAATTCTATGTCCGGTTCAGTTCGCCTATGGTTAAAGTTTAGCCTGGTGTTTATTTTGTACTAATATGGAATGCACTTGAGTAATTCCCAGAACACTGAGGTGTATTGTAATAACCTGATATACCTCTGTTTTTGGTTTGTTTCTTATTAAAAAAAAAGGAAAAAAAAAAAAGCTTTGCCTTTTCATGTGGAACCCATAAAGAAAAAAAGTTGGGAAAAAAGGATTTTTAAAGAAGAGGCTAAAACCTAATTGCTGTATGTTAATTTGTAATTATGTAAAAAGTGAGCAGGTTGCTGACTGTAAAATTCTTCAATTTTTCTGTAACTTGCCAGAATCCACAAGGTTTTGTAACAAGCTTTTATTTATCTTCCTTTTTAGTTATCAGTATCAACCTCTTGTAAAGTCATTCTTCCTCTAAATAAATTTGATTTTAAGTCTGAGTTTTCTGCCTGATTTATTCCCACACCTCTGGTATTTTTGCCGATGACTTTTTTGCACCAAGGCTGAATGAAGAGCCCGAACCTCAACCTGTAATCAAATGTTTGCATTGCCTTTGTCCTCCCCATTCCAGTTTGAACCCACTGGACTCTTTAACTTATTTTCCTCCCTTTCCAAGATTTGCATTTTACTGAAGGCCAGATGGCCCTGTGATATTCCTTGGGTTTTCCTTCCCCCTCCCCACACACAGGGCTTTTCATCCTTGTACAAGAAGGGGAAGTGGCACAGAGTTCCTGTAAGCCCCTAACACAGCTCAGTGTCTTTAATAAATCCTAGACACAGAGGGTTTTGGTTCTTTTGGCTTAGAGAACCAGAGGTGCTGCATCTCGTCACAGGACAGGGTCTACCACGCTTTGTGGTTTAGGTGTTCCCTTGTCTTCTGCAAGAAGAGACCCATCAGAAATGCTGTACCCAGCCTCCAGGTCTCCCCTGGGGAGGTGCTGTAAGGAAGAAAACTCTTCCCTGTGAGGGTGGTGAGGCACTGGAACAGGTTGCCCAGAGAAGCTGTGGATGCCCCATCCCTGGAAGTGTTTAAGGCCAGGTCAGACATAGCTTGGAGCAACCTGGTCTAGTGGAAAATTCCTCGCCTGTGGCAGGGGTGGTGGAAAAAGGGTAAGTTCCCTTCCAACCCAAACTATTCTGTGATTCCATGATAAGGTACATGGTGTTCCCAGTGCCTGCAGGCATCAGTCCAGGCAGGAGAGGGTGCCAGAAGTACAGAGCCATGATGATGAGGAGTCATGGAGGACCTCAATGGGGTTTCCCCACAACCATTTTCTGCTGAATCAGAGAAGTGATCACTGCTGGCCCTGTCCTGCCAGTCCTGCACAGGACTCCAGCATTCTCTCCTCAGGCAGGAGAAGCAGGAGACCTGCACCCTTCACCCCCATGTATTGATTTTGAGGAAGAATTGTTTCATTTCCATTTGTTACTCCACTTGTCTTCAGAGGTATGATTGGGAAGGAGAAAATACTGCTTGAGGAGAATCAGAAATGTATTCATAGAATCAAAATAACCTGAGTTGGAAGGGACCCACAAAGAGCATCGAGTTTGATTGGGAAGGAGAAAGGACTGCTTGAGGAGACTCAGAACTGTATTCATAGAATCAGGGTAACCTGACTTGGAAGGGACCCACAAAAAGCTCCTGACCAGGCACAAGACAGCCCCAAGTATCAGGTATTGATCAAAGCTCTGGGCTGCCGGCTGCTTGGGGTGTTGTGCTGTTCCTCAGCAGGCGTCAGGGAACACCAGCCCCCGTTAGGCAGCAGTGCACTCCCTGCCTGGTATTTTCCCCTCCTCTCAGCTGTGTTGCACATGCTGTTCTGAAAGCCTGAGTCAGGTCAGTGTACATGAACCTACACCCTGTCACGCAGCACTTGCTCCAAGACAGGCAACCCCTGGGTGTGAGACAGGAGATGAAAGGGTTCGTTTATCTCCAGTCTTGGTTTTATTTGCATTCCCAGGCGTCCCAGCTCACCTATTTACCGAAGTTGAATAAAAGCCTTCGCCCAAACTGTCGGCTCCTGGGTATGGCTTTTAAAAAGCACATTTTCTTGTGGCCCCTCTTGGCTCTGCAGCCTGGATGTCTGACAAAAGCACCCCTTGGGGCACCCCCAGCCTTTGCATTGCTGCAGTAAAACAACAGCTGCTGCAGCTGCTGGGAATGGGAGATGCTGCTCTGATAGAACAGGCATTGGTCACGGGAGATGGGACAGCACGTTTACTCATCACAAACCATATGGAGAAAATCAAATCCTTTCTGAATCAATCTCCTGCCAGGGAAAGGCTGGGATGCAGAGCTAACCAGGCACCCTGAGTTTCTCTGGTCCTGCACAGTGCACTCCAAACCCCCTTGTTTCCACTGGCCAGGGAGAAGTCAATACAAATTGCCTTTGGCAGAGGAGGAAGCAAAGGGCCCTGCTGCTCCAGGACACCTACATATATTAATTTGACTGTCCTTAACCAGCTTTCCACAGTTTCATATGCTCAAATTTTCCATGCTCTGAGCCATTACAGCTAAGACAATGAAATGGATATTCTCTCCAGACCACAGGGATTAATCAATTTAGATGGTCCCAAGAAAGAGTGATGGGTTTCTGAGCATCCCAGCTTTCTTGCCCAGCCTTTCCTTGGCAGCCAAAGTTAGAGCAAAATATCTGTGTGGCTTTGTTGGATGTGGTTGGATTTTCACTGGCACATTGATTAAAAGGGATCATACAGGATCCAGAATGAGATGAGCCTCTAAAAGGAGCATTGATAGGCACAGGAAAATCTCATTGGAAATTTGGTTTAGTGACACCCTAAACATTTGCATTATCTGCATTTCCCCTTCCCTGCCCTTGCTGGGTTCAGTTCTGGCACTGCCTTCAGGGAGAGAAACTGGAGGTCTGGGAGGACACAGGTGCAAGCTGGGCTGCGGCTTGCAGACAGGCCACTCATTCATGGAGGGTTTATTAAGAGAAGGAAAGGCAAAACCCTAATTAGGGCAGTGAGTGAGTGAGATGCCTTGTGATCAGATACAAGGTGAATGGTAAAGTAATGACTTACCTTTGCCATTGAAGGCACCTGGGGCTTGTTAATTTGCTACAGGAATGTTAAATATGGTAAATGTCTTGATTTTTAGGAGGTTGAAACATGTAAAAATTAAGTAGAAAATAATATTTGACATTAGCAATTGATATGAGCACCCCCAGCTCTCTCAGGGATGGGCAGACAGTGGGTATCTTTTATGTCTCCCCTAAAGCTGCCTTCACACCTCTTGAATCTCCCCCAAACCAGGCTTTGCTCTCCTGCCTGTGTTCCAAGGATGCCCAAGGGTGCAGGTTCAGGATGGGCTCCCCCAGCCCCACTCTCCCTGCACTCTGGAGCTCCTCTGTCTGTCAGTACAGAGGACACTTGTTTCCAGCCCCTTTATGGCCCATCCCTTGCACAGATGCAGCTCAGCTGACAATTCCCAATCCCCCCTGCCCTCTCACCACAGCCTGGCGTCTCTCCCTCCGGCGTCTCCAGATGCTCTTTCTTTCCCCTCTCCTTTCACCAAAGGGCTGCTTCTCACCAGCCACATCTTCCCAGTGAGCCTAATTAGACAGGAGCCTAATTAGAGCCGAGCAGGAGGGGTGAGTCATTAGCAGAAGCCTGTGGGAAGGCCGGGAGCAGCCGTGATCCCGGCGGGGCGGCAGCGTGGGCAGAGGGGCCGGAGGCAGCGGGAGCTCTGCTGGGTGCTGGGAAGCAGCCATGGGGAAGCAGCTCCTGTTTGTGTGTGCGTGTGTAATTCCTCCAGACATGACCCAGAAATGGAGGGAAGGCTGTTTACCCTCCTCCCTGCACCTGCCAGGGAGCTGAGCCGGCCCCAGTGCTGCTGGGTTGGCCCCAGGGCAAGGGGATGGCCGTCCATCCCACCCAGTCAGGGAAGGTAGAAACCAAAAGGGCTTTTCCTGGTGGCCCTTAGGCTTATTTCTCCTTGTTTGGTTTCTACTCATCCCTTTTAAGAACCAGCTATGCCCCACGATGGAGTGCAGCCAGCATCCTGGCGCTGGCTGCCTGCTGGGGCTGTGGAGAGAAGGAGCCTTGCTACAATAGAAAACAAGAGTGATGGCAGCAGAAAAAGGCGGAATTAAAGTGTTTGCTTGGGATAAACCCACAGGACTGGGGATAGGTATGATGCCAGGAGTGAGAGACAGGTCTTTCTGTCTGTCATTAAATCACATTCTGGCTGTAAGTGCTTCTTCACAAGCACAAGTTGTGGCACCCTGGCCTGGTCATGACTGTGCTCCCCAGCCTCTGCAGGGAAAGGAGAGCTTCCCAGGAGAGACAGAACTGAAAACCCACAAATTACTTGATTCCTGAGCTCTGTAGTCCTCAGAGACTGTCAGGAAGAATGAAAGGACAGGTTGAGTAGCCAGGATCACTCTTCTTGAACCCTTCCTCCAAATTCCTTTGGTGGGGGACACACAAACACTGAGGGGGCCCTGTCTGTGAGCCACAGCCCTCAGGGGTGCAGCCTGGGCTGGGGACAGGGAAGTGAGATGTCCAGGCACTGACAGCATGAAAGCCAGGCTTTTTCCACCTAATTGGATCTGTTATTCAGCTGAGAAACACTGAATGGATTGGGTGGGCTCCGAGCTTGCAATTCCAGTGAGGAAGTTGGGACGTTGTGGCAAAGTAGGTCACAGTGCTGCAAACCAGGGTGATGGCTCTGCACAACAGTCCGGGACGTTAAATAAGGAGGTGGTGAAATGCAAAGAAAAGGGAGACTGTGAGGAAGGAAGAATAAATGAGCTCAGCCTTGGCTATTCATTCCCTCCGGGACTGCCTGCTGCTGGCTCCCACCTTGGGGCCCCAGCACTGCTGCCTGTGCCTGGAGGGCACAGGGATCCTGCTCTGCACTGGAGCAAGGGGGACTGGGCCCTGTTTAAACTCCCAGTTGGTTGTGGGGAGCTGCAGGCAAGGGTTTCTCCTGCTCTTGCAAGCTTAACTCAAACACTGCAGCATTTCCATGCATGGCATTTCGTGAGCCTGGACCATCCTGAGAGATTAAAACCTGTTTGATTTACCCCAAGGGAAAGGGTGCATGGGGAAACAGGAAACCAATTCCACGTGGGATATATTGCAAGGAGAATGTGCAATGCTGGGGCATTGAGTAATGTGCAGGAGATGACAAGCCACGGACACGAGGAGTTAATGCTCTGTATTGACATGGATGAATTTGAAAACATGTTGGATAGCTGGAAAAAAGTGCTCCTCTTCTCCAATTATGTGTTTAAATACCAGAGTCGGCCTCTGGATGGATGTGGGGCTCCCTCAGACACCAGAGCTATTAAATCACCAGCTACTCTGCTTTTAATTGACTCTCATGACAAAGGGAGTGGGCTCACATGATAATTCCCTGCAGGGCTTCATTGCAAAGCAGTATTATTTCAAGGGCAGCTGGGGTCAGGCTGGGAAAATGCATATTTAAAACCCAGTAAGGCCCTATGAGTTTCATTTAAAGAAGACACAGGAGTATCAGCCTTTTGCATCCAGGGACATCCAGCATGCTCAGGCCCTGGGGGAGGAGCTCTGGTCATGCCAGCTGCCTGCCTGGTTCCACCTGCAAGCATCTCCCTGCCCTCTCCTCCCAGGTGCTTTTTGGAGTGAGAAGCACCCTGTTACTGAGCTAGGAACTCAGGTGGAGAGAGCTCATGGGCAGGCTCCAGCCAGGGCCAGAGGGTGGGAGGAAAGGAGCAGTATCCTGCCCCAGTTGTGCTGCAGGATTGGGCCCTGCAAAACAAAGGAGCTGTGGGATGAGCCCCCCTGCTCCTCCAGGGATCTCCGTGCTGGGCTCCTGGCACTCCATGGGGAAGATGTCTGAGCTCCTGACACCCCACAGCGAGGGCTGGCTACAGAGTGTGGGCTTGTTTCCCAGGAGCCTGGGAACACACAACTCCAGCACCACCACCAGACAGGACTCTTTCCTAAGAGCTCACTCCCAGACAAAGCTGAGCCTGACCTGCTGAGATGGCAAAAAAAGCTCTTTCAAAAAGGAAAACAAATCACATTTACATTTCTACCCCTGCACCTCCCATTTAAATGCCAGCCCAGCTCTGGCTGTAGCTTTTTTCTGTTACATCCACTTCTATCTCCTGCTCCCCTCTTATTCTGTTGCTGCTAACCAAGAAACCTTTGTATTTCTCATTACTTCTAATTCCATAGCAACAGGTCGCTGCTGTCACAGCAGCTGCTGATTGCTTTTGAATTGTCTCTCAGGCAAGCTCCAGAATAAATACAAAAGAGCAGGTCTCTGCATGGCTCATATCAAAGCAACCCTATTGCAAAGCCTCCCCAGCTGCTATTTAAAGTCCCAGAGTCGCATATGAAACCTGAATCAACAAAACTATAGGGGATTTCATTCACCTTCCCCCCTCCTCTTTTCCCCCTCTCCTGCTCATCAAACAGTAATTTCTACCCTGAATTGGTTTCCCAAAGGGGTCTTTAATGAGCTTTTTCTATGGAGCCTTACACTCATACCTACCCAGCTCACGTCAGCTAATGCTGCTGCCCACCCAGCTCCTGCAGGCAAGGGGACAGGATCCCTGTCTCCTTTGCAGCTCAGAAATTCAGGCTCCAAATCCCTTTGAGACCCTGTATAACACCCATAGGAAGTTTTGCTTCCCAAGCCCAACAGCCCCTGCTACAAGAGAAGGCAAATACAAATTTGCCTGGTGCCGATTCACTGCTCTGAGCAATCCCAGCCCTGAGCACAGCTGGAGCTGACGGTCTTGTAGGGAGGGAAAACCCTCCCAGAGTGTTCCCAGAGCAGGGCTGGATCTCCCTGTGCCTCTGTGTGCTCCTCTGGGATGGGGAGAGATGCACATGGAAGAGGAGTGTGGAAAGGAGCTCCAGCTGGAAAGCGCATCTCTCCTGTCAAAAGGCCCCTTTCTTGGGAGCTGCAGCAGCCAAGAGAAGGCAAATAAGGAAAACAGAAGCATGAATTCTTCTTGTCTTCCTTAGAAATGACTGGCTTTCCCTGCAGGAGTATGGCTGTGTCTGCACTGGGCCCCTCAACCTATTTGGCAGGTGTTATTAGCACTGCAGACTTGCGAGTTCTCCTGAAACCATGGCATGGACGAGCTGAGTGAGAGCAGCTGTAGAACAGAGAGTCACATGATGTCCTCAGGACATGAGGAGCCCTGGATTTAATTCCCAGATCTACCATTAACCTTGGACAAGACACTTGACATTGTGCCTCAGTTTCCCAAGCACTGAAGCAATAATAATTACAGCTGGGCTGGTTGCTTTGGAGGCTGTTTGTGAACCACCCCACGGAGCGCCAACCCTGTTATTAGTCCTCGGCCCTGTTATTAGACCTAAATCCAACTTCTGAATGAAGACTCCTGTGAAAAACATACAAACAGTTTCCCAGATCATCATTTTTATTAAAGTTCACAAGCAGCTGAAGGGAAAAAAAAAAAAAAAGCCCAGAAGATGTAAATAAACGTCATCCAGCTCATGGCAGACTGGCGGTGCGGAACGTGTGTTCTTCCCGGCAGCGACGGCACCCGCTGCTCCGAAAAGACCTCTGCTGTTTGAAGCTGTGTCAAGGCTTTTCATGGCATTGCATCATTCAGCTGGCCAGGCTGCAGCCCAGCCTCATCCAGGGGTGAGAGGCGAGCCTGGAGAAGCTGGAGATCTGTGCAGGGAAGCAGGATGCTGGGGCAGAGCAGGACCAGTCCTTGGCAGTGGCCGGTCAGGAGCTGCATCTCTGCACTGACAGCCTGAAATCCACGTGCCTTCCTCCACAGCAAAATGAGGAATGGCTCGGGCTGACAGCTCTTGGATGCATAATCCCAAACACAGTTGGCAGCCAGCATGCGTGGATAACCTGGGGCAGCCTCAGCCCAATGCATGCAGGCAGCACGCCGTCAGAAATGCTCACATCTCTCCAAGGGGAAGCCAGGGTGTGGGGTGCAGCAGGAAGGAGGGGGATCCCTCCCCAGCCCACCCTGCAGTGCTACCCTAATCCTCTTGCTCTCCCTCCTTGCTGGAGCCAAGGTGCCCCTTCCCAAGTGCTCCCCACTGCACTCCTTTTTCTGCTGCTTTGCCAATGAGAGCCTCACCCACGCGCAGGGAAGCTCAGCAGACCGGCTCTGAGCATGCAGTGGGCTTTATCTGGGGAATATCTCAGCAGTGGTGCTGCTGCCTTGGCACACTAACAGAGCCCTGTGCTCTTCCCAGCAGCTGTGTGTGGGGAGCTACCCGGCCTCTGACCAAATCACAGCAGCGAGGAAAGGGGGGCGGGGTGAAAAATTTAAAAGGCCCAAAGTACAAACCAAAAGGCATCTGCCCTGTTTCGTCACAGGACATGGTGCTGCTGGCAGCCATCCCAAGCTCCTATCTTTTAATATTTCAATAGCCATTGCCTCTATGAAATGGCCAGAGGATGGGGAGAGCCAAATGCTCTCACCTTATTCCCTTTCACAAACACTTCCAAGTCACCTGAGCAGCAAGCACTGCCAATGGCAAGTTCACTGCCTTAGAGAAAAACATATTAATATCACTTAAGACCCCCAACTGAGTAACAAAAAGGGCTACCCAGCCATGTTTGCTGAGGGATGCAGCCTCCATCTCCCCAGCCCTATTGGTCCATGGGAGCCCCACAAGCCATTCCTGTGCCCAGCCTGGCAAGGCAGTGCTCTGGGCTCCATCCCTGCACAGCGACCAGCGAGCAGTGGTGGGGCTGGGTGGCCCTTGGTGACCCCCAGGTGTGATGCAGGCAGGAGCTGTGCTTCCCATCCTGGTCCAGGAAGGGATGTGGAAGTTGCCTCGGAGTCCCGTGCGGGAGGACAGGAGGCTCTCGGTCACTGTGCTGGCTCCAGCCACAAGAGAGGGGACATGGATGTGACTCTGGCATCTGGGGAAGGAAAGAGAGAGCTCATTAACTGGTGTGGTGCTCAGCTCAGCCCACACAGGGCACTCCCTGAGGTGGAAAGCAGCTGGTTTCTTTAGGAGTTCCTTTGCTTGTGCAGGACAGGAGAGGGGGCTTCAGCTGGGGAGGGCTCAGAGCCACATAGCAAACTTCAGTGGACATGATAAGGGAATGAAACACTGAGGGAAAAGTTTTCACTCTTTTTTTTAGGGCAAGGAGGAAGGCCCAAACACTGGAACAGACAAAACAAAAAGATCCTTTTTCTCTTTTTCCACAGGTTCCTCCAAAAACATCCGTATCACTGACATTTCCAAGGGGTTGATTAATACAGTCTGGGGCCAAGCTCAGACTGCACATGTTTCCATCTGCCCAGGGTTAGGAAAAGCCTGATTTTCATCGACTTTCCTCCCCAGGCCAGCCACTCCCTTCCAACACTGCCTGATAAACTGGCTTCAGAGACAACCAGCCACTTGGAAAGAGCAGCAGCGGCAGAAAAACTGCAATCCCTGTTTATCCGGCCTCCCTATTATACACATGCAAATGGGTTTCCCTAGGAGCCACCGGGAGAAACCAGCTGTGACTCTGTTCCAGGAATTCCAGCAGGTTGCAAGCAACCACCCACCCCAGCAGCATGCAGGTGAGCAGCAGCCTCTAGGAGCCAGGAGATATCCTGAGTTTTTTTCAGGCTGATCTTTGCAGGTACACAGGGCTTGGCATGGGAAGGTGCCTTTCTGTGAGCAGGGCTCTGGATGGAGCTGGGAATGATGCACGCTGCAAGGTGAAATCATGTGGAAGGGAGCCACACCAGGCAGCTGTAAAAGCATCTTTGCAAAAAAGGCTTGTTATCTAAGCTGTAATATAATAACCAGGAAAAGCCATGGAACTGACCCAATTCCTAGTGTGAGTGTGGTATTGGAATACAGCTCAGGGCCTGGCACGCAGCCTAAATCTTTGCAGGAGCTCTGGGGCCAAAGTTCAGATTTCAGGTGCCAGAACAGCCTCAAAACCCTTCAGCCTCAAGTCACTCAGTGCCCACCCAAAGGCAGGCACCAGCTGCTGGTGCCACCCTTAGCCCTCACAGGAGCTAAGGGCTCCACACACCAAAGGGCTCCAGTGGAAGCTACAAAATCAACTCTGAGCTTCTGATGTGCCCCAGGAATCAGTGCCTGAGCAGTGCCCAGCCACCAACCTCTGCTCCCTACAGTGAAGACTGTGAGGAGGGTCCTGTAGGAGCTAAAAAGCACCTGATTAGGAACCTCTGGGCAGGGAACCCCTGGCTTCTTGATGCTACAGGGTTTGGGCTGTCCTGTTTGTTTGGAGATGGGAATTCCAACATCTCCATCCCAGGAGAGCGTTTGAGGCTTAGGAGGCAGCACAGAAGGATGCAGTGACTCCTCTTTTTAATTCACCTTCCCTGGCTGGACCATGAAATCTGAAATCATCTCCATGTGTGACTCTGCCCTGTGAAAATCAGAGTGTGACACAGGACAGATACTCTGGAGAAGCCACTTTAATGTGGAGACAGGCAGCTTGGAGAACCTGTTCCTTTTCTGGTGCTGCCTGAAGTCACCTCTGAGGAGGGGTTGAGTTGTCCCCATCAACTGTCTCTGCACAGCACTGTGACAAACCACCCACCCCCCTCCCCCAGGCTGGACTGTGCTTGTCCTTATCAACACAGAGTCCTGATTAGCCCCGTGCTCATTTGTCATGTTTTGCCTCCCCTATGGCTCCACCACCTCGGGTGGGAGGGGATGAGGCTTTCACATTTCATACTGCTAATCACACTTGATCCCTGGAATTAACTGTGGGTAATAAGCACTAAATTAATGTCACACAGCCTCCCTGGCAGCAGTGCTGGGACCTCTGCTGAAATGTGTCCCTGCTCTGACTGGGAAGGGCAAAGGCCATGCCCTCGAGGAAGCCTTTCCAGCTGATCAGTTTTATGCTTCACAGGAAAAGCAGGCTGGGTGCTTTATGACCAACATTTGTCAAGGACAGACTATTTGGTTTTCAGGGACCAGTTTATGGGCAGGAGGTTGTTTTTTCCATGAGGACAAAGTTCTGTCTCCTGCCATGTGATTGCCCATGCGTTTTTCCACCAGCCCACCTTGCTCTGCTCTGAGGGGTGGTTGCTCCTGAGTTTTTCCAGGTGAGGACAGGCAGTTCCATAGGAAACTGGACAGGTGCTGACCAGCCTGCCTTCTGGACGCCTCTACTTGAATAAGGACCAAACCAGGTGTTTGAGCAGAGACCTTCCATGGTGGGAGCTGCAAACCAGAAAACCCCCTAGCCAGACCTGCAATAGGACAATGGGGAGAACTGGATCATAGCCATAGGATCCTACAGTCAGTTACTCCAGCTCCCAAGCCCAGTTTTTGCACAGCCAGGACAGCCAAGGCAGGCACATGGGATGTGCACATCAGGGACATTCACTCAATAAATGAAATAAAACTTACTAAAAAAAAAAAACCAACAAAACCCACTCTGGAAAAATCACGTGGACAGACGTTCTTTCTGGCAAGAGCTTGCATGTATTTTAAATAGTTCTTTTAACCGAAGACTGGAGGCAGAGCCAAAAAAGCACATAAAACCCTCACACAGTGACTTTTCACCAGTTTTATTTGCAGTTTCTAGTTTTCTGTGCTTGTGTTGTGCTCCCAATTACAGGGAGGAAAGAAGTATCAATACAACCCCCACAAAGCTATTTATTAGGTCTGAACAACCCAAAAACAGTAGGGAGGAAAAAAAGGTAGGAGAGGAAAATAACATCACTGTGACTTTGAAGACTGTTTTTTATTTAGTGGCTGAGGAATCAACTCCCATCTCAAACTACTCCCTATTCCTACTCTCAGCCATGTGGCTGGTGTTGAGCTTTAATATTCAGACGCATCTGCTACCAGAGAAAATTAACTGTCAGCTCTAGGATGGCTCTTAAAGGGAGGCCCCATTGACCTGAGCTGAAAATGATGGAGTCCTCACAGTCATTGCTGCAATATTTAATAGCCAAGTGACAGTTAATTAGATTACTGAGCCACCGTGACAGATGCTAGGCAACGCCTGAGGAGGAGAATTTGGAAAGGCCATTATCTTACAGTGTTGGGAACACTTGAAGGTCTCATTTTAACCCCTTCCACTCTTGCCCTGCCCTCATGGTGGTCCAACCCATGTTAAAGCCAGGTGTTTCACAAAGGCCAGCGTAATGCCCTGGGTGATTTTTTTCCCACCTGAGAAAAGCAGGTGGTCATGTTGGGCTAATCCCTGGCTGAGGTGCCAGGAACTCCTCCTTGGTTCCCACCTGGCATCAAAAAAGATGATGATCACTGGGAGGTGCCAGCAATTTCACCCGCTGGGCGATTCCCAGGCGCACCAACCACACCAAGTGGAAAGCAGGGAAGTGAGAGGGTGTTAGAGGGTTTGGGCAGCATTCCTTCCTCCCTGTATTAAGTGAAGTGGATTTTGATGAGTCTGTGGAAGAATTTCCCTCCCCACAGTTCCCACTTTCCAAATAAAACTCTAAGTGAAGCTTGTCAATCCCACACCCATAGTGAGAGTTTCCCAGCTCCTTCAGCTGGCTGGGATGCAGGCTGCAACCACCAAAGCGGGGCTGTGTGTGCTGCTGGCACTGAGAAACCTGCACACTGAGCTAGCAGACGTGCTACTGACTTCCTGGGAAGGTGATGCTATCTAAGTGCTGCCTGTATCACTATCTGCTTTCACAGTGCAAGATGAGAAGAGTTTTTGGGCTTTGCCAGGCCAGCTGCATCTCAGCACAGGTTGGTGAGGACATGCAAAGCCCTGTGCAGCCACACTGACAACCAGAACAGCAACCAAATACCCCACTGGGGAGGAGAGGGGAGGAACCAGAAACCCTGTACCAGAGGCACTGCAGGAGCACCTTCCCTGAGCAAGAGAAAATCAGAGCGCCAGAATGAGACAACATCATGGGTTTCCACCAACTTTCTTATTCTCACACAACCCAAAACACTGATAAACACATTCTTCTTCTGGTTACAAAACCTCTTCCCTCCCACTCAGGTCTGACACAGAAGTCTCAGAAGTTCTGATTTAACAAGCAACTGTTTGGATGATAAATAAACACCAAGACCATCAAATGCACCATAGCTTCTGTGCTTTTGCTTCTGCTACCCACTGAAATGTAAACAGAGAGCATAAAAAGAGAACCAGGATTTGCTGGCATTTCAAGGATCACTTGCCTACATATTCAACAGTTCTAAATACATCACCCAGAAAAATCAGCAAAAATATCAAACTACTGAGACATTCCAAAGCACTTCTTGCCCTGATATCTCCCAGGAGTCACATACAAGTGTTTTTAGGAACCTTAACTCCCTCAACTGCATGGGAACAGGATGTATTCCATGGTGAGAGCAGGTGTGGACACATCTGCCCATCCACCTCCCCACAGAAGGGCAAGGCTGGTACATCCAGCTGCCTTGGAGCAGAAGGAGAGAAGCCCCAACCGTCTATGTAGATGTATCTTGTAAGATACTGTGAGGATCATCTGGAAATAAGAGAACCCTTGGAACTACCTAGACTTACACTAGAGCACAGCAGAGCTGGTTATTCTTTCCTGGCTCTGCATCCCACTTTTAAATTGGAATGAGTATTTTCCCATAAAATTACTTCACGAGCACCTGTGGCTTCAGCATGGGGTGTGGAGATACAACTGAGACAAGATAGTAATTTTTAATTTAAGAGGAGGAGACCCTTACCTTCATTGACCTCCTGGAAACAAGCCCCCAGGCCCTGCCCCTCATCACGAGGGCAAGTGCTTCCAGGTGCTGACAAAAGCTGTGGGGATGAGCGAGTAAGGCACCGTGGTGATACAGTTCCACGTGTCTGACATGGGGTCATAGCAGTCCAGCGTTTTGCACCTCTGGGTGCCAAAGTAGCCTCCTACCACATAGAGTTTGTTGCCCGAGGCCAGGGCGTGGCAGGACATGCGCTTGGCTGTCATGTCCCCGATGCGCGTCCACTGGTCGGTCTCGCAGTCGAAGCGGTAGGCAGAGGCTGCCGTGAACTCCGTGTCCCCTCCCATGATGAAAATCTGGCTGCCCAGGACAGCGGCCGCCGTGTAGCGCCAGGGCTGTGGGCACTCGGCTTTGATGGTCCATCGATTCTCAGCTGGATCGTAGCACTGCACTTTGGACACCATGTCTCGGTGGATGCTGGTGCCACCGAAGACAAAGAGCTTCAGCCTGGCGCTCACCACCGCGGCGTTGCTCACTCCGTCCCTCAGCGGAGCCACCATCATCCACTTGTTGGATATGGGGTCGTACTTCTCTACTTGCTTCAAGGAAACGGAAGGAGATGCAGGGAAGACTCCAGCTACTGCAGTGTGTCCACCAACCACATAGAGGCAGTTTTCCAATTCGGCTGAGCCATGCCCAAACCGAGCGATTAACATTGGGGCAGCTTTGGACCATTCCTCATGCACGGTGTCATAAACCCAAACATCTTTGGAGACCCCGTTCTCTGAGCCCCTGCCTCCAGTGATGTACACTTTGCAGCCGATAGCACAGGCACTAAACTCCTTCCGTGGACTCGGCAGGTCTGCTTTGGGAATAATTTCCTTGGCTTTGTGATCCACTTGGTAGATCTTATCACACATGAAGGTTTGTCCTCCCAGGATCAGCAAGGTGTGCCCAGCTTTGCGAGGCCTGGCACAGAGGCTGGTGACCACCCCATCATTCTGGAGGATCTTCTTCTTGCACTGAATAGCCTCATCCAGGACAAGCTTGTTCCTTTCATCCACCATGATCAAGTCCTCGCAAGCCAAGGCTTCCTTGAGACATTCTGAAGGAAGCAAAGCCAGACGAACATTCCTCAGAAGTTCTGGGAGATAAGCCTTCCGCTCATCCAGGTCATATTTCACCCACTGCATGACAGCCTTAAAGACCTTTTCTTCATCCTCGATTTCCAGCTCATCACTGGAGATGAGATCGAGCAAAGTGTCCTTGGAAAGGTTGTTGAAGTCCTCACTCTTGTGGACAGTCTCAAAGTTGACCAGGCACATCCTCCAGGAGAGCTCATAGAGCCGCCGGCACTGATGAGCATCCGAGAGCAGCATCATGCCCAGGCAGTTGGAAGGGTAGAGGTTCTTCTCCAGGAACTCAGCCGCTGCATCTCGGACGTCGTGGAACTGCAGCATGTCCCCAGCCTCCAGGAGAGACTCAGCATTCTCCTCGTTGATAATGATCCGAGAGGAGTAAGCAAAGTCCAGCAGCAGCTCCAGCACCTCCGGGTGGAGGCTGTCATGGAAGTTCACCTCGTCATCCAGGCTCTCCCGGAGGCCGTTGCTGAACATGGCCTCGAAGTACCTGCTGGAGGCAGCCAGCACTGCCCGATGGCAGGGGAAGGACCTGTTCCCTGCCCAGAGGGTGACATCAGTGAACATGCAGTGCTTGCGCAGGGTGTTCAGGTGGGACAGGACGCAGTCCGGGTGGGAGGCCTTGTGGAAAAGCAGGATGTTCATGGAGCCGGTGCTGGTGCGGGATTTACGGTTCTCGTGCACGCTGACCGACATGGTGGCACAGCTCTTGCCTGCAGGGAGACAAACGGGGAAACCATCATTCCCTCATCCTGACTGATACAAGGCATGGAGAACACATGCATTAGTTATCCAACCCTGGTACACTGCCAGTGGACCTCAAAGCTCCAGGTGACATCCCTGTGGCTCCCGCTCCATGGCTGTTCCTGCACCCTTTCCTCCTGCACCCTCGCATTCTCCAAAAAATCTAACTCAGGCTGAGCAGGGCAGGAAAGCAGAGCAGGGTGAAGGGGGAAATTCTGCTTTGGTTTCAACAAAGGAGCAACAAAGTGAGGCAATCAAACCCCAAACTTGGTGTAGATTGTTTCAACAGCCCCCAGAGGGTATTGGCAAACCGCAGAAGAGTTATTTTTCCTTAGAAAACAGCATAGAGAGAGCAGACTATCCAGGATAAAGGGCATTGGTCTGTTCTTGGCTCAGCAGAAATTAAGTTTGGCTTCTGATTTTCATGTAGATTACTGCAGGTTTAGGAAAAGCAACTGCTACAGGTTTTATTTACAAAATATTTAATTACCAGCAGAAGCCAAAAGTTTGAACTAATTTTACCAAACCCATTTGTTGCACTTTTTGATTATAAAACTCACCAGACACCTCATATGACTTAAACATTTTTTCAGGACAGATTCTATTCAGAATAAGACAAAAGAAAGACATAAATTATGTTTTTAGCCAAACAGGCAGAATCAAACACAAGGCTTTTATTAGCTACTATTTCACTAAGTGCTACCTGATACCAATCCCTGCCTGTAGAAGAAAACTCCTATGGACTAATCAAATTAATACTACCTAGATGATAAAATCCAAGTCATTTACTCCAAAATACTTCAGCCAGCTGTATTTTGCTTCCCATGTAACTAAAGCAGACAGACAGATACACATGCACAGCCCTCTCTTACAGGAGAAAGTTAATACTGAACTCATTCTGAGGTTTGAAAAATGAACCTGAAAAAATCAAAATGGGGTCAACCTTCACTCCAGTCACCGAATTGTTTAGACAAGACAGTTGGGGAAGGCTTTTTAGATGGGTTCTTTTTGTTAATGTTGGTTGGATGGGTTTCTTTTTTTAACTTGCTCTTCACAGGCTGGGATTTCTCAAGGGTCTCTCCAGCCTGCTAACACAAGGTCTGCAGATGAGCCCAGTTCTCCCCAGCCAGCACTGGGGTCTTGGAGGAAACCACAAAATGCTGAGAGAATGGCTGCTGCGCTCCCAGGCTGCCAGGAGGTCACAGCCTTGACCTGGCACTGACCTGGAGCTGCTCAACCCTCCCACACTCCATGGGTGGATGACCTCAGGAGGAGGCAGATGGCCAGATAAGTTGTCTGACTCAGGCTCTTCTGCTCATGAGCTTCCTGCCCCTGCTGCTCCAGCACCTCCAGAAGAGTCTGAATGAGACAAACAGTTGTGGGCATGTTGGTCCTTCCCCACCCGCTGTCAAGAGTTATTGAGGTTGGTCCACTCATTCCTCAGGGCTGTGTCACAGTCCAGGGAAAAGTCTCTGCGCTTCTCCATGCAGAAACAACAGCTTGCCCAAGCAGCCACAAGTCCTGCTCAGCCTCAGAGTGAGGGCAGGAACACTGATGTGGGTTGTTGGGTGGGAAATGTCCATATCCATGGCCCAAACTCCGGCAGCCAGGGATAGAGGCTGACAAGCTCATTTCACTCGTGACTGGAGGCTGTGCAGAAGCAAGGCTCCAAAACAGGAAGGAAAATGCCATTATGGAACAGCACTTTGAAGTGCATCTGAAGGAAATGTTTCCAACATCTACACCCAGTGCAGGAACAACACTAATTTAAGGGGTTATTTGGATTCCCATGCCAACGCTGAAGCGAGGAATACAAATGAAACATTTATGAGTCTGCTAAAAGCTATTGATTTAGATTCCTATTCCTACAACCTCAGAAACCACCCTGCCACTGCTACGGCTTTCTCTTCTCACAGCTCAGGTCAACTATTCACTGTTAACCTTTGATTTGCTTATGCACAAAAAAAGAAGCAATTTATATAGGACAGCTATGGAAACAAACACAGAGACTGCAGGAAGGCAGCAATGATTTTTCTGACACAAAGATTAAAAGCACCTACTCAGAGTGGAAGGAGCAGGTCATTTCGAAATTGAAATGTCTATATAAAAGCTGCAGCAAAGCCATTTTTTATATATCCATACACATAAGGACACATACATATATCACATGTGCACACACACACATATATATTTCAAATCTCAGGCTTCCAGCATCAAATATCTATCCCAGGGAACTTGGATGCAAATAATATTTCTATCTTACATGTATTGAAAAATATCCAGGGAATAAATTGGCAGTCCAGTTCTCACTGGTCTATCATGTTCACTACAGGCACCAACTGACCCCCAGCACAGCTGGAATTCTGAAAGCTGACGAGGCCACAGTCACAGCCCCTTTACTTGGCCTCTTCTGGAGTGGAATTATGACACTGGATGTCACTGGTCACAGACAAGCAGGGCTAGAGAGACCCTTGAACTGAAACTAAAGCAGCCCCTGAACTCTGGGGTGCAGCATCTCACCAGAAAGCCTTGCTTGTGGTTTTCAGCAACACTAAAACAGCTTTTTCTGAGGGCTTCTTGGATCCTGCCATAGCTGGGCACAAGCAGAAAAGTGGCGGACACTAATCCTCCCTCTAATAACTCCCCTCACTGCATGCCTTAGTCTACCAGAGACCTTGGCATCATCTCACCCATATCAAAGAAACAGAAACTGCAGGCAGCAGCTACTTCATCTGGCAAATTTCTTCCAAAATGTAGCAGCTGACAAACCTCAGAAGCCTGTAGGCAAGATGTCTTCTACAATTTCACAATGTGCACAGAAGTGCTTCGATTTAAGCCATGTTTAACTGCAGCCCTGAGCAGGCTGGACCTGTGATGCATGCACTTCTCTGAAGCAGAGGCATGCAGAGCACAGTTTGGCCCCTACCACACTCCTTGCTCCCTTCCCCAACTACTGAGCTAAAGAGAAAAAGCAGAACCACTCTGAATGAGGAGTACTTTACACAAAGCAACCTGTCAGTGGCCCTTGCCAAGCTCCCACCTGCTCTGTGAGAGCCTGGGGGTTATCAGAGCTCCCAGCTGCATCTTCCATCATGCAGGAGGCTGTTGTGGAACAGCCATGTCAATGGGAACAGCAGAAGGCACGACCTGAACAAACTGGGGCTTGAATTTCTCCATGCTGCATTCATTTCTTTTCCCCCGAAAGGCAGTTATTGAAAAAATAAGTATCTACTGCATAACCTTTAAAGGGATCTTACTGCACACAGAGGCAGATAATAATCCTTCTTCCATATGGATGAGGGCAGAGGGGCATCAGCTTTTTGACAGCTATCCAATGCTGTCTGCTGGCTGAAGTATTCCCCTGGCTGTCTGCAGCCTTTGTGCAGCCAGGATGGGAAAGACAGGTTTTTTCCAGCAGAGCCAGATAAGGTTGCTTTGAAAATCCTTCCACTCATCCAGACAGGGCAGACAGCAATCCTGAAAGAGGGAAGGAGTTGGCTCAAGAAAAAAAGACCCCTCAAATCTCAGCTCATGAAGAAAACGCCCCAGCAGTCTCTCTGGACAGGACAAAGCTTGCAAAGAGAACAAGGGAAAAACAAAAGCAGAGAGCTGGCCAAACTCCCCACATGAAGAACCACAGCTCTCCTGTCCGAGTGCCTTTTGCTTCCTACAAACCAGGAGAAGACTTTCCCTCCCAGGCTGATGGGTCACCCTTCCAGAGCCCTGCTGGAATGGTCCTTTAGGAGAACCTCAGGAGACACTCTACCACCTCTTGAAACACCCAAGTGCCTCTTAGACAGATACTTTGACGCTGTATCAGGCCCTGTCCCCAGTCACAAAAGAACTGAGTATGAGAGAACAGCTCAGAAAGGCTATTGATACATGAACTATAATTAGCCAGGCTTGGGGCTCCCCCTCCATAATGGGCTCTCCACAAATCTCCAATTTCATTCACTACCTGCAGGGAATCACAGCTGAGATCCTGTTTGCTTTCAAGAGGACAAGATTTGAAAGTGATTAATACGCTCTCCAGTGGGACTTCAGGGGATCAAGAATCATTTCTGCATAAAAGAGCAAAACTACAGGATTTATGAATGTTCTCCCAAGATCATAAAGGCTGACTAAACACCAACAAAGACCCCAGGTCCCATGATCCAAAACTGCCACTTTCTCTTTCGCCCATGAGAGAAGCAGCAAGCAGAACAAGTTTCTTTTTGCCCCACTCAACCATGAACTATTTGAAGCTGCAAATAAGTAAATAAATAAGCAGTAAGGTTCCTTGCTGGCTCAGCTTAGAAGACCTGGATGAAGCTGCTCAAACTACAGCAGAGCTTCATTCCCAAGAAGCCATACAGGCCCTCTATGCATGGGCTGCACTACAACATACAGACACTCCTTCCAAATCAGAGCAGACCCACCTGGAATGGCCAGTGACAGCAGGCACAAGATTCATCTTTATTTTCCCTCCATCTCACAGTATCGTGAGACACACCGTGGCTGACACACTGTCTTGAATTTAGAACCCTCGTGGCTGACACACTGTCTTGAATTTAGACAAAGTTTAACTTCTCGCTGAAAGCTGTGGGATCAATTCTCTTTTAATTAGTAATGTGCCTGCTCCCTCATCCCAAATATCTGTACCTTTCTAATGCTCTCATGGACTCCACCACCTGGTGCTTAAGCCAGCAGCATCATCCCAGGCCAAAATTACTGCTATAGAACCAATTTCTCCCTTTTTATTGTAGAGAGTAGCAAAGTAGAAACACAAAAGTCACCTACTGTGTTGTCTTCACAGGGAAGAGCTCCTTGCAAAACTGCTTAGGAGAAAGAGCAGTGAGGCAACATGCTGTCAAACACAGAGCTAGATACAGCTGTGTTTCAGATGCAATTTCCCAGCACTGGAGACCATCAAAAGGTTTGAGAAAGGGGATCTGTTACATGCAGGCATTCACGTACTCAGAGGCAGCTTGAGCTTCAAAAGCAGAAAAAAACAGAAAACAGGAAAGGATGGTGGGGGAGAGACACAAAAAACAAGAAAGGGGAAGGAAAAACTGTGAAGATGTTTTCTGATGATTTTCCTGTCCTTGCATAACACAGCAGACCGTCAGGTACACAGCTTGGAGCTGCTTGAAATGCTCAACACTAATAATGCTCTTCTGTCAAGAGTGCTTGAGATGAAAGGAATTAAAATTGCACCTGGCATTTAGTGCAGCAGCACATTTGTTGAGTGTGGAGCCTGGGCTGCTGCCAGGTGGGCAGCACGGGACCTTCACTACATCTCCCAGGCATGCCCTCTGCTCTGTCCACACTGAATGCATGCAGACTTTGCTCTCTTACAGGTTGGGTTCATCTCCAGCCATGCCAGTGAATTTAGTGGTTTGCCTGCGTCAGCCAAATTTGTTCCTGTTCTCTTCAGGATGACTAACACAGCAAAGATGCAACTGGGATTTTGCAGGCTGGAATTCAGACAACGTAACTGCTGTGAATCAGAGGGTATCGCTCTGGATTTGCCCTTCCTGACAAACTCTTGATGTTTCACCAGATTTGCAAATAGGCAAACAAAGGAAAGGCAGCTGACTCCCTCCCCCCAGCGCAGAATTTCTGATCCTGCCCCAACCTTTGAGAATGGGAGGCATCCTTATCATTTCTTCTCATTTTCTCACTTCCTAGTCTAGCCTGTACATCCTAGACAGAAAACAGAGAGACCATGTGAAAGGCTCCTTCTGTTGGCTCAGACAGAAACTGGGAGGTTTTCCAAGCCCAATTCTGTAGGCTCCAGGAATCAGATTGTCTGGAGAAGATCCGGGTACATATCTGAACATTTTGAAACTCAGTCTGAGTTTCATATCCCACTCATATTCTCATATCCCATCCTCAGCAGTACCCACCATTTCTCCCTTTAAACCCACACCCCACTCTGAGCCTACAGCCACCACAAGAATCTACTAAATGCCACTTACTTGATAGAAAATCAGAACATTATTGCCAAGCTGAACCAATTAGTGAGATTCTTGTTTTGTCTCACAAAAGCACTGGTAAAAGGGGCTCTAGTGCCTCAAATCTATGACATGCACTCATCTGAATCAAAAGCAACCATGCACCAACCACAATAAAAATACCTGTAGGAAATCCTCCTTACATGCAATCTGTGCAGTTCTATTTGCAAATCAGGAATTGGACTTGCTACTCTGCACCTGAGATACTCCAAAAAGCATCTTGAGCTACCTGTGACACAATCAAATAAAGTTCATGATCATCACTAAGCACACTGGCTTCGCTGTTCCTGGGAATACCACGCCCTCCTACAGCCACTACCCAAATTGGGATAAATAATGCTTTTAGCCACAGTCCAGGCTCCAGACAATAGCTTTTCACTGCTACGCCTTAACCCCAGCGGATCTTTTCAGAGCCTGTGATTCATTTCAGAGGCTGTGGTGGGGTTTTGTCCTTCCTGCTGCCCTCCAGCTCTGCTTGTGAATACATCCCATTCTGCCAGATCAATCACAGGCGCTTTGCAAAATGAATGGGGGGCTGCAGAGGAGGCAGGCGAGTTCACAATCCCCTCTTCCAAATTATAACCAAAAAGGCTCCAGAATGGGAACAGCCCACTTGATTGCAGTACCTACCCCAGCCCCATCCGGGCAGGATAAAGTCCTTTCCAAGCAAGTCAAACTTGCTAATGTGCTGCAAAGGCAAAAGGCCTTTGGTACTTCAAACACAGAGGAACCACATGCCACTTCCCAGGGAGAGTTTAGGAGATGAGATGTGGCATACATCAAATTAATGCCAGAATAACCACAGCAGCTGCTGACTCCAGAGATCTTATTCAGATCCTCCCACTCTCCCAGCTCTGAGGCTGGCAGAGCTGAGTGCTCCGGTGGCCAGGCTGACCAAAAGCCCTGTCACGGATGCTCACACCAAACAGGTCTGTCTGCCTGCCTGCTGTCAGGGCAGGATTTCAATTTTGGGCCTGGCCAGTTAAGCTGGGGTTTTGTTTTGCCTTCCCCACTCCCCTGCCAGGCAGGAGATCATGGTACAACTGCCAGGTTTGGTTTGCTCATTTGCAATTCTGGCTGGAGTTCAGAGCCATGGAGATGGGAGGCCCTCACACCTCCTGAATGGATTAGCCCCTCATGCTGCTGGGCACAGGGGACATCCATTCCCAACTGGATTGTAAAGCACTGACAGATATTGAAGGGTCTGGGGCTGCAAGACAGGGCCTTGCTTATTGCCCTCTGGCTCTAGATAGAAGGAACAAAAAAACCTCTGATTTTTCCATTTTGGTACTCACACAGCATCAAACCACACACACACACTCAGCTTGCAAGTTCTGTGCCACTGTGGCATCCCTGCAGCACCCACGCTGCCCTGGGCATCCTGCACACCCTGCAAGCACAGCAGAGTGATTGCCAGTGTGGTACAGTAATAAATTTGCCTCACCACAATGTGACAGGCCATCATATAAAACTGGTAGTCTCTGCAAAGCCTAATGGTCAGCAAGCAGACAGCGGTTATGGGACATGCAGCATTCCCAGGCTGAAGGAATGGGGGAAATACAGAGCTGTCTGTTCTGGCTGGAGTGATACTAATAGTCACTGCGGGGATATAAAGCTGATAAGCAAAGACAGAGCAATGTGATGGTGGTTAAAGGTCAGGCCAGGGGGCTTGGGGTAGCTTGTTACAGCTAAATGCTTCCCAGCCAGCATCCCTGCAGCCACTGCTTGCTCACTGCAATTCAACTCCAGCCTGTGAAAAGGAGAGCAAACCTGGCTGACAGGGCTCCAAAGCTGCCCCTTGCACAGTCCCCGAGCACAGCGTGGCTGCCACCAACACCCTGGGCCAGCTCTGCCTGTCCTGCCCCACCTACTCGGGGCCAAGCCAAGGCGCTGCTCAACGCTCTTTTGTAACGCTGCCACTTCCATCCGCACCTCCAACTCTGCCTGTCCTCTCCCACCTCCACAGATGGCCACATCCTGCCCTTCCTGTTTCACTCATCCACCTCCTAAACACTGCCTGAAACTTCCCCTGACTGCTAAGAAGGACCTGAATTCCTGCAGGCTTTGGGAATGGTTGGTCACTGCCATAGGGACAGAAATGCTATCATAATTCACATGTGCATATGTACACACAGATATGCATGCACACACTCCTTATCTCCATACCAGACCATGTCCAGCACTCCCTCCAGAGCCAGAAGAACCATCTTACGGATCAGACTCATGCTCATTTTCACACACTTGGAATACATGTTATGCAATACCTTGTCATCTGTCCCCAAGCTGTTGCCTTCAGAAATTTATTTTGCCTTGTTCCTTTAGTCAAACCATCTTCAACTGGCCTGAACTCCTCTGCAAAAGCACATCTGAGACACCAACCCCCCTGTTTGAGTTACTTGAGCCTGCCCCAAACACAGCACGAGAGGATACCACACTCTGCACGCATGCTGAGGCAGGAGGACTTCAGATAACAATCCTCAAATACTTGAGAAAATGAACAAGAAAGGAATGGGAAATTTAAGTTCTTCAGTGCTGAAGCTGCTGAGTCTCCCATCTCCACATCATGGTGCAATTCTGCAGCAATTTTCACTCTGCTTTTAATTCTGAGAATCTTGTGCCACCCCACACCTTCCTGTTGCAGAGCAGACTTCCACCTATGCCTCCTCCCCAAGTGCTTTACTTGGGCTTATCACAAAGATAAGCCAGAGCAGATGGCTGGGGTTAAAGACACAAAAGAGACAAAATATGCTTTCAGATAGAATTTGATTTGCAGCAGAAAACAGGACCACGAAAACAGAGAAGCCCCAGAAAGGATCCTATAGCATTAAGGAGTCACTCTTTGAGAGATGCACAGAGAGCAGAACATACAGGAGAGCTCAGGAGCAGAGAGAAGAAAGCAGAAAGGGGAGAGCTCAGAACTCTGGACTGAGACTGTCACCAGGGCAGCTGAGCCAACAGCAGCAGCTGGCCACCAGCAGAACACACGGGCTGTGTTACGCATCTCGGGTTGCTCCTACGGTAACTTCAATAAAAACAAGTGTCACAAGATGCAGGAAGGAAGAAGGAAAAACAAGGGAAGTTGTCAAAGTGTAAAGGTTGCAGAGCTGCTTGTTTTTTTCTTGTGGCTCTGGACCTGTCCTGGAGAGGAAGAGGTATGTTTGGAGGAAGGCTACAAAATCCCACAGCACCCTGGCTGAGGAAATCTCTCCAGCAGATCACAAGAGAACCCAGGCAGAGATTGCCAGGAAAGGAAAACAGAGCAGTCATGACACTTGGACTCTCCACTGGAATAGTATGAAACATTCAGCTGTCTGCTTATGCAAAGCTGAGGGCAGATTTTCCAAGCACAGGTCTGGCTGGTCTAAGCCCCCTACCCCAACAATCACAAGTGGAGAGATAAAGAAAATAAAGACAAAACAAATTTAGACAAATCAACTACCAAACAAGCTCTTAACTTTTTTAATGTGAAGGGGCCTGTGAGGACAGGAGGAGGAGGAGGAGGAACTATTTTTCTCCTCTGTCAGCTCAGCTCAGTCACTCACACAAACCTGCTCACTTCTCTAGACAGACTTGTTCAAACTGATTTAATACTGATTTCATCAGGGCCCATGAAGTTGTGTCCCTTGGAGCACAGATTTGAGATATACATATATAGAGACAAAGAGGAGGGGAAAAAAAAAGCAAAGCAAAAAGCAATGCCACCTGACTTTCTCATTAATGAAATTAATAGCTTTTTGTTTTTGGTTTTGTTTTGTTTTTCTTTAGAAGTGAAAAGACCTTCCCCTCCCTAAACCTTTTCCTGCCGCTTCCTGCCTATGGAAAACGATGCTCCAAAGCCCCAGCGTGCCCCGGGCCGGTACCGGGGGCAGCAGGCATGGTCCCTCCTGCCGGGGGCCGGCCCATCCCCGTCCCCAGGGCTCCGAACCCCCGCAAACCCCGTGCTCGGAGGGGATCTGCCAGCAGCGCGCGAGCCCAGACCTGGGGTGAAACACTCACCGTGGCTTGGCCGAGCAGGAATCTCCGTGAGGCGGGAAGCCCCCAGCGCCGGGTGGCAGGGACGCGGAGATCGGGAATGCGAGAATGCGGGGCTGGAGCGCGGAGCGGGCCCGGCGCGGCCCCGCGCACAATGTACCCGCCGGGC
>NW_005054400.1:2737550-2755759 GCF_000277835.1 Geospiza fortis
GCGCTGCGCTTTGGCCTCCTGTGTAGGCAGCTCTGGCACGAACCCGTCCCGCTGTGCCCCGGGTTTTGGCCCCATAGCGCGCCCGGCCCCCGCTTGTCCCGCAGGATGGGCACCCCGCGGAGTGATGTCCCTGCGTGTCACTCACTCACTCACTTACTTAAACACCGCACGCCCGCGCCTGTGGCGGCGCAGGGAAAGTCAGCAAAACCCGGCTAAAATTCAGGCAGATGTGTGAAATGGCCGGGCTCAGCAGAATTTCGGTGCGTGGGGGATGTGAAGGTCAGCAGGCCCACCCGCGGGGCCTGCAGGGAGCCTGGGATGGGCAGGAGAGCAGCATGGGCCGTGTCCCTGCGTGGGGACCACCCGCGGGACGGTGCCGTCATCTGGAAGGAGCAGGGGGGGACGTGGCAGTGCTGCCTTCAGCAACAGTGTGGGCTGAAGCTGGAAAAAAAGCCCGCTCATTTAGAAACAATAACATTTTTCAAAGCAATAACATTTTCGCATAACACAAGAGCAGCTGGAAGCAGCAGTGCTTCTGATCCCACCCGTGTTTTCCAAGCCCTGCTCTGGAGCGAGGCACAGCAGGTAACTGCAGACCTGCCCTGTGGAATAATTTCACTGTGAGTGGCTGTGCCTTCCCTGGGGTTTCTGGAATGCTTCATTTACGGGGAAAAAAATAAAAAGAATCTGGAAGCTTTCTTTGGTTTCACAAATTTTAAATACACAGAGGAGGCAGGGAAGAGCTGTTCACTATCTTCTCCCACGACCCCATTTCTCCAGGGCCCTACTCCCTATACACAGTCACAAATGTTCAGTAATAAGAGACAAGTGAAAAACTAACTGCTCTGCTAAGTGTATCTCCCCGGATAATGGCTGCATGGGAATATCCAAAGAAACTCCCATACACTCAGGGATGCACTGTTTGGGGGCTGCTTCTTCCAACCCAGTAAAGGAAATCTCTCCAGTTTGCCCACTGAAGTTACTACCACTGCTTGTCCCAGTGACAACCGGTGGTGACTCCACTGAAGTGCTGCCTGCATCACCAATTTTACACGGTGTGGGCATGGCAGGAGGTTGGAAGGTTGCTGCTATGGGGATATATTGAAACACAAATTCCCATAAGTACAAAATACAGTCCTTTCTTCACAGCTCGAGACAGAAGGTCAGCTGCAGCTGGCACAGGCTGTGCATGGTAAATAACAAAGTACACTGAAGATGTTGAACTGTATCGAATTCCTGTTTTTTTTGATCTGTGTTGTTCCAGGTCATTGCAGTTTAACTCTTAGGGTGCTGCTGCCTTCCCAGCCACAAGCCCAGCTACTCTTGAGGCTGAAAATTGTCTGGGAGCCTGCTAATGACTTTAATGAGCTCCTCATGAAGACAACAGGGATTTGTGCAATAGGTGGGTGTGGTGGCATCCTGAATACATCTGTAAAACAACAAAAACATAAAAGACAAAATTGATTTTCCCTATTCCTGCCGCATTCCACCCAGCTGTTCCTGAGTATGAAGGAGCTGGAGAGAAAAGCAAGGTCACATTTCTTAATTCCAAAGCACTTTCAGAGGGTTACTACAAAAGGCAAAAGCTGTCCCAGTAAGCTGTGTGTGAAGCCAGACGGTCGTCTGCAACCTGGCAGGCAGAATTCTGGCAGCTGCCTGTCCTGGGTGCACACAAAGCTCAGGAGAGCTCCCTGTAAAACTCTGCCTGAAAAGACACTTCAAAACCCTGATGTCTATCACTAATCTCCACCCACCAGCTTCTGAGCTGGAGTTCTCACTACTCTGTCTGAGGCAGAGCTAAACAGAGGGCAGTCCCAGGAAACTCTGCAGGAAACATCCTGTGCTGCAGCAGTGCACACATCTGGTGTTAAGATGCTCCGGCTGATGGGATTAGGATATTTGCTTTTGTTCCAAGGCAGCAGCAGAAGGCCAGATATGGGTGGCAGTGATGGGCACACCAAACACACAGACTGGCAGCCTGCTCCTTGCCATGGAGAAGATGAAGAGCCAGACATCTGAGAAGGCAGGAGCAGCACAATAGGAATGCCTAACAGAAGAGGAAAAAAAAACTGGCAGACATTTAAAAATATTTTTAAATCTCTTCTTAAAGAGGATTTAAGAATGAGGCGTATGTAGGGAAAAGAAGCTTAATTTATGATGAATGTTAATACCAGCTCCTTACATATGGTACTGGCCTTAAGCATCCCTGAGGGTTTTTAAGGAACTAGTGCTGTGGTTATGATTTCAGTGTATAGGGGAAACTCTCTTGCATTATTAAATAAATCATGCCCTGCACTGGCCTATGGTTTGATGTAAGTGATGCATAGTTGATGTCAGCCAGCTGGGGAGACAGGATTCTGCAACTTGTTGGTATTTTGAGAATAAATTGGAAAACTGCTGACTGAGATCCCTTCCTTCATCATGAACCATCAGAGTTTTGGTTGTTTTTTTTTAATTTGGGGGAAAAAAAACCCAAACCCAAAGTTTTAAATAATAGCATTTACCCTTTGGCTATATTTGTTTAGCATAACATTCATTATGATGGAAAATGTAAACATTTGCAAAGTTAAACATTTGATTTGACTACAGAAAAGTATTCTGTTTGTTATAGAAATCAGCACTAATTGCCTGGTTCCCATTAAATCCTCACTTTCCCAAAAATGGAGAGTAAAAAAATTTACCCTAGCCAGAATTCACTAGCTGGCCTTACCCATTTATATCATGAAGCTGGATCTCCTGATGTAGCTGACTAAGTAGGTGATGTTCATCAAAGTAGGAGGGACAAAACCTGACCCACAAACCATGCTGACTTCCTTGCATCTATTTCTGTTTTTCCCTGAACATTCCCATCCTACAACACCCTGCTCTCCACTGGGTTAAATAATAAAATTAGTGTTTTTCCTCTAGGTCACTGTTTCCAGTCCATCACAGGTCATGCCACAACCAGCTAATGGCTGCTAAGTGGTCTGTGTGAAATTAGTTTAGTGGGTCTCCAGCCAGAAGCCAGTTGACAGATGCCCAAAAATCAGTTCTGCAGTTGGCTTCCCCATTGGCAGTCATGGCAGGTTGGTCAAGGCCATGCAAATTCAGCATTTCCCGGGGCCAGGAACAGACACAAGGTTGGTTGCAAACACTTTCCTCTCTTGTGAGTGCCAAAAGTCTCTAGAGAAGGTCACAGTGCTTGAGGACATTGCTGTCACCCCGAATTCAGCTCTCCAGGGAACTGGCAGTAGCAAAGGCAGGAGAAGCTGCTGAACACTCCCTGCAGAGGCAGCCCTGACATCAAGGAGAGGGTGCAAAATGTCTGTGGGAGTCTTGGTGGAAGGTTTCACCCTTTGGCTTGTCCTGCACAGGAGGGCAAGCTGCAGAGCTGCCAGTCAGAATAAACCAATTTAGCATTCCCTGCAGTAACAATATAAATGCAATCTCCCTCCCTCTCCGCCTTTTCCTCCTGATGCCAAATTTAAACAACCTCACTTTTTTTGGCAGCAGGAAACTTCACAATTAAACATAGAAGCAGAGCACACTTTGGGAACTTCCAGCCAGGGAACAACAGATGGCATTGTTTGCTGGGCTGGAAAAGCTGCATCTGCTCCTAGAAGAAATGCTAATCGGGGCTTAATTAGGCATTCAGAGGGAACCGTGTCCCATCCCCAGGACAATGGCCATGTGTACATGAGCCTGAAAAATACAGGGAAGCAGTTACAAAATCATCAAAAATCCTCACTGGACCAAGTCCAAATGTGGCACATAATGTGATAGGGTATCCCAGAGACTTTCCCTGTGCTGAATTCCATCCAAGCCACTCAAAATAAAAATGTAGTTGTCAAAGACTTGTTTTATTTCATCTGCAAATGGTCAGTGATTTTGTTTTCAGTTTCAAAGCAAATCATTCCAGCCTAACACTGGAATCAGATCTGGCAGCTCTCTGACTCGCTGAGGTGTAGCAAGATTAAAGGGTAGCTGAGATCTTATAGCAAGTACTGCAAATGGGGATAGAAGAGTTAGAAAGATCAAAAACAGGATAACCAATCCCTCTATAGAATCATGAAGTAAAGAGGAGGATGGTGGAAAATGTTCCCCAGTTCATTCCAACTGGGTGTTCAAGCACAAAAGGAGTCCCATGATGTGCAGTGCCTGTGCATGTAAGGACATTGTCCCTCCTCCCCTGCCTCAGCCCTGCCAGCTTCCTCCAGAGGTGCAGGCAGCCAGGCAGAGCTCTGTGTCCTTGTTTCAGCCTCTTCTCTTTGGAGTATCAAAGCACCCCCTCAATCTGGAGCCCCAGAGATGTTTGTGAAACGAGACTGCCAAGAGTTTCACCAAGAGACTGGCCCCAGCTGCCAATTGTGCCAGCACTGCAGAGATCCCCATTGTGCTAAGGCTTTGCTTTCAAGCCCCCATCTTGTTTTAATGTCCTCTTTCCCCCCTGCCTGGTTCAAAGCAGCTCATCTGACCAGCCTGGTCTAGTGAAAGATGTCCTTGCTCATGGCAGGATGTGCTGGACTGGGTGATTTTTAAAGGTCTCTTCCAACCCAAGCTATTCCATGATTCTCTGTCCTAGCTTACGTCCTGGGGATGTTCTGGGCCCCTGGGCACTCCATGTTCCCCCCAGGTGTCTGGGACAATGTGCACCTCAAGGGCAGTGCCAACAGGGACCCCTGTTTTGCTGGTTGCACGTCCTACTTCCAGTAGCTCTGGAAAGATTCCACGTGGGTTAAACAACACCCATATCTCTTACACCTAAAAATGTTAATTAACAGGGATCATTGCTGATTCCAAACAATGCTTTCCAAACATTGCCAAAAAATCACTGGAGATTAAAGGAATTTTGGAACAAGTGACTTAGAGATGCAGTAAAGGGAAGAGTTTTCTTCGCACTGAGGCAACCTTCAGCAACTCCAGAGTGGTGAAGAGAAACATAAGTATCCTAAACAACTTCTGCCCTCAGCACCATTCTGCTTCAAAGGGATGTCAGTCCTGATCTGGCGCAAACTTTTGGGCAACTAGAAGTGAAAATCCTGACCAAGGATGTAGCTGCAGATGATGGAGCTGTAGGCCCTGATCACTCATTCCAGGGATTGCTGTGCCTCACCCACTCCCACTACAGTTTTGATCCCCAGGCTTGGCTGTCCGGCTCTGAATTTGCTCCCATTTGCTGTGAGTGTGCTCTGTATCCCATTAGATATCATGACCCCCATGATGTCTCTTTGAGAGAAACCTTGGAGATTTGCTGACTGTCTGTAGCTCAGTGACAGCAGATTTATTTTCCCTTCTCCAGTGCTGCAAGTGGTGGCTGTGCCCTTGTACATGCTGACCTGCAGCTGGCCTGCTCCCAAGCGCTGCATCTCCATGGTGTGTGGTGGGGAAGGCACTGGCAGCAGGTTTTGGAGAAAGGCGCCCATTGCAAGTGTCCACAGACACAGAAATCAGGGTAGGCCGAGTGCAGAGGTGCTGCTCTCTCCTGGAGATGGCACAAACCAAGCTCTTAGCAGTGAGCTGCATGAGTCAGGTCTTCCTGTGCAATGTAGGTGGATGGATGGGTGTCCCCATTTTCCTTAAAGGTGGTCCAAGGAACCATTCTCCAGCATTACTTTTCTATGGTGAGGGATGAAATGTCTAAGGTGCCAGAGCTGCCATTCTCCTGCTCTTCTTTGCCCTGTGGACTGGTAGGACTGGGAGACCCAGCAGCCTGGTTGAAGGAGAGATGTCCTCACACCATGAGATTGAGATAAATAGGGCCATCCTGCCAGCACAAGCCTTGGACTCAGCTGACTCCAGAGTGCTGAAGCTCAAGGACATGACAAATGGTGAATGTGACAAGGTCTCAGCTTTCTAAGGACAGCTGGAGAGCTGGTCCCAGCTCATCCTCATGTATCAGCACATGGGGCTCCAAGCAGGGCTGCTGCTGACCCACTGTGAAGCTTTCCAGTGTTCATGGGAAGACACAGATTTTGGCTGCTTGCCTGGAGTTTAAATGTCTGTGTTTTAGACCCAGACTTCCTTCTGAGAGGTTTCAGAGGGAAAAAAAAAAAACCAGAAGTGCTTCTAAAACTCTAATTTATCCATCAATGGCCAGTTTTCTGCGATGCCTTGAATCTGAGAAAGGCAGAGAGGAAGTGTGACCCGGGGAGCACAAGGAGCCTTTTGGCTGCCCTCTTTGCCTTGGGGGTATTGAGGGGAGCCAAGGGACTCCAGAGGAAGCAGCAAACAGCTCCAGCTGGGAAGGGGTCCTGACAGCATCGAGTTAGGAGGAGGGAGAGGACAGACAGCCTTGCTGTGACTCAGCTCCAGCACTGTGTCACTGCCTCCTACTCATTCCTAGGATCTGAAGTCTGTGTCCCTGGGCTGTCCACCTCCAGGAGCCCAAACTCCTTTGTTTTGGCAGGGGTGAGTGCAGGAAATGAAAAGGTGATCCCAGGAGGTCCCTAGCACACCCCTGCAGGATAGCATGTGAGTTGTTTTCTTGAAAATGGGATCATTTATTCTTCATGTTAAACAGGACAAGAAGCTCAGTGACTTCAAACTGGCCTTGTCTGAGAACTTGTTTCAAAATCTGGGGCACCTGGGGCTTCTGGAGCAGGATTTCTTGTCTTCAGAGAAAGGATTACCAGAGGGAGCATGAAGGAAAAAGAAAAAAAGGGGGGGGGGGGGGGGAAGAAGGGAAAAAAAAGAAAAATACAATTAGCTATTGCTGTAGAGTCCTCTAGTGGTGAACATTAATTTCACAAACAGCCCAAGTGTGCACCCAAATGAACTCAACCTCCCATTTCTGTTTATATTCTATTTACATAAAACTGTGTATACAAAAAAATGTCAGTAGCCAAATTCCAATCTATTTTAACCATTTATGAACCATGTCAAAGGCAATGATCCAAAATTAAACAAAAAAAAAATCTTCTCCATTCCGAGTAACATCTCCCATCCAAGCCTGGATATTCTTCCAGATGGGTGGTTTGAAACAATAAAGGCTTAAAAATCCCACATCTTGCTTGCTCAGGTTTTTTCTAGCCTGCTTCTGGTTTTGCTGCTGCTGAGAGAAATGACTGAGTAGAGAGAACCTGCAGAACTGAATTATTGGCACATGCATACCAAAACCCTTTCCATTTTAAAATCCAGGTAAAAACTGGATGGTGGTGCAGCATTATTGTGCTGAAAAGCACAGGCCAGCTCAGTCTCCAGCAGCCACAGCAGTGGGTTGAGGTGAGAAGCTGAGTTTAGTTGCAATTTCAAACCCAAATAATTTAAAGTATCCTTCACATTATCCTTTTCTGCCCCCTTCCTCCCACATTGTCCCAAGCCTGCTTTATTTCTGTTCCTGGGCTCTATCAGTCAAAGGACATGGCCTTATGCAAAATCCTGAGTCAAATGGTGTTTGCAGCAATTTGAATATGTGATATAGGAGAAAAAAAAGCCATTGCCTGCTGTGAGCATGACCCTTGGCAGGAATTCCCCTTCCTCATGAGTATGTCCATTCTCTGCTCTCTTCTTCAGGCCTGGGTCTTCTCAAATGTGTTCCAATTTCTGCTTCATAACCAAGGAAGAAAGCTTAAAAAGATTTAAGACTTTATTACAAAATATAGTCTCGCATGCTGCAACCAAATAATTGGACACTGTTTCTTTCCTAAGAGTCTTTTTTCTTCTCCCTGTGAATAATCACCTGCCAATACTGCTCTTTGAGCTCCAGCTTCTGCATTGGAATAGCTGTATTAACACCTGCTGAAGACAACCTGCTAGTCATTGACAGGTGTGTAATTTAAGAAGCATCAAAAATACCAAGAAAAAAATGATCATAAAATTATAAGCATACTGGAGGATGCTGCCACTTAAAATGCTGCTTCACCCATGTTAACATGCAATTCAAAGCACAAAAGCTTTAAGAATTTAAAAAAATAATTAAAAAATATTTTCCCTGTATTTAAACTAGCACATACAAATAATATGGTCCTAAAGTCACATAATTGGGCTGAAGCAGATCCCAGGCACTCATTTGGCCCAACACTCAGAACAAACCCAGCTAGACCAGCTTGCTCAGGGGCTTGTTGAGCTGAGCTTTGAGTGTCTCTCAGGCTGGAGATTCCTCCACCTTTCTGGCCCTTGTATGTGATACATATTCAAATAAGTCATGTAATGTTTCATCATTCTGTGCAGCCAGACCCTGTGCTGCAGTTGTGAAGCTTCTCCAGCTGAAAGCTGCAGTACTTGGAATGTGTTTGAATTTACAGGTCCGTTCCCACTGATTTACTTTAATTATTTTTCTTCAGGCCTGACATCCCCCCAGTAAGCACAGACACCTCCTTGAACACTTCTGCTGAGAAGTTAAAGCTTTAAGTTTATCTCTGCCAAACCCTCAGCAGGGTCCAGATGCTTGCTGGTGTCACTGTTAATTAGGCTGATTTCAGAAGTGCTCACTGCAAACTTTAACTGAGCTGCCAGCCCCATACCAAACCTGCCTGCCTCCATTAGTTCCTACAGCCCCTCATGTCCAAATCAATAGTATTATGTACTAGTAAATACTAAGGGTTTCATAAGGCTGAAGTCTGATTTAGAGTGTTGTTTCAGCTACAGAAATGAGCCCCTGGGGTCTGTTGTTTAGCTGTTGATTTTTCTGTGTCCCAAAGGAGAGTTTTAAAGCACTTTCGAAGTGCTTTTCACAAGGGCATTAGCAAACAGACCATTGCCAAGGCCCTGGGAGAGCAGATATTGTTGCATCCAAGTGAGAAAGTTTCCTTTTGTTCACCTCCCCGTTTTCTCCATGCCAGTGAAAATCAAGAAGAAAAAAAGTAGCATATTCATGCAAATCTTTACCTTCTACTGAATTCCAGTGACAACCAGAAAGACCATTTTCAGCTACTGACTCCAAATTTCTTTTTTTCTGTAGTTAACGTTTCAGTCTTTTAAATTAGAATATAAACAAAAAGTGTATTTTAATGTGTATTTAATGTGTATTTATTTTAGTGTATTTACATGTATTTTAAATTTTTTTCACTGTAAAACCCTTTTCCATTCAAAAATTATTCAGTGCAAAATTCTAACTGGAATAGTTTCTTTTTCTTTACTTCTATAAGGATTAAGTTTTAGGAAAGAAACTGACTCAGATACCAGGTAACTGACATGCCAGAACAATTAGACTTGATGAGAAGCTCTGGGATAACACATTTTTTATCTTTTTTTAGAAAAGCGAGGTGGTAATTCTGAATTCTAGGATGAAATCAAAGTATTGACACCCAGAGCAAATCCCTTCCACACACCCCAGGGACAGAGAGACTGAAACCTGCTTCTCTGAGTGCTGGATATAAGGTGAACAGTATTGGTTATTTCCTCAAGCTTCAGGCTTCCCTTCTTTTCCCACAAGAGACCAGAAAACCTGAGGGATGTGAATTAAAACCCATTTCACACACAAAGGGGAGACAGATGTTCTGTGTCCTTTTTAATGAGTTTTTGGAGGTAGCTGGAAAATGCCTGGCTTTCAGAGCAGGGTCCAAGCACCTTCCTTCAGAGGTATCCTAACACTGATCCTTGCTGCCTGTTTATTTGTGACTCTCTATATATTGTTCAGACCACCAAATTAAGGACTTCTCCAAATGCAAGGAATCCCACTGCCACACACAAAAAGTTTACATAAGCAAAAAACAAGGATTAGATCATTAAAATGGAAGCAGAGAAGAGGCCTTATTATGTAGTGGCTACCTGAATGGTGTCTTTAAATTAGGGTGACTTGCTCCCAAAATCTCTATGATCCCAGGGATTATTCAATTATATAACAGACCTTGCTCAGGGGGCCCTTATTCCAGGTGACTTATTAAATGCTTTCATATTAAATTGGACAAGAAATGAAACCAAAGCAATCAGAAGAGAGGTTTAGTGGCTCAGAGGGAGCATTGTGCCTTCTCCTCTACATCTACAGATCTTCTCACCTGTTCTTAACTCCCTGAAAGCACTGTGGTGTGGAGGTGCTTTGCCAGAAAAAACAAAAAAATGGAAGCTTTGTTGTCAATTACAGCCTCTTATCAATTTACAGCCCAGAATTTATTGGTGGAAACACGTCCACACATCAGCAATTCGTATAAACCATAAAACCAGTTTGTTTCTGATGCCTCGTTGTAATTGCAACCCTCCTGCTTTCCATCAGGAGATGCTAAAGTGGCTCCTGGAGGAGGGGAGAGGGGCTGTGTGGGGTGTTAATCAGAAATACCCAGGTTCTGACCTCCCACTGGGGAAAGTGGGACTGGGAGGTGGCAGCTGGAGAGAAAGCCCAGGTCCTCATCCCCAAATCACTGCGCATTGGGGGTACCCAGGGAGCTGTGGAGGTGTTCAGAGGATGCTGCATGGAGTATGGAGCTGCTGCATCCCACATGTGTGATCCAAGGTGCTGATCAGAGGGTTGGAAGCTCAGGCACCTCCAGATTTTGCTCAATATTAATTAAATGCTATGTACATCTCGTGTAATTAAAAGCAAGAGCAACTCTTCTCCTCCTCAGTGCACGTGCTCCACTCCACTGTTGTAAACACACTTGAGATTGGAGCTGGGCCTTTTTCTGGCTGAACTTCCTGCTTTTATTTCATGTTTAATGCTGCTTATAGATACTACCTGTGCTGTGCAGCAGCCAGGGGGTTTATGTTAATTAAATGTTGCTATGGAAACAGCACATCAAGCAGAGGATGGTGTTTCTAGGGAGGGAGGGAAGGAGCTGCTTGTAGCAGAGAGGTGTGTGGCTGATTTGAAGGGACAAGGATTTGCAGAATTGTGTTTTTGTAAAGTTACCAGAGCCTAGGAAAGTCTCCTGTGTTCCTGTGTCCTTTTCCTTCCTATGGCTAGTAATTCCTGACTGCATCAATCCTCTCCTCTGAGTCCTGTGAGAAACACCAGTTCTTTAGTAGATCAAATAATCTTGTCTTCTCCTTGAAACATTCCCTAATTCACAGCCCAAACAGCCTAGAATCAGCTCTGAACAAGTAAAATCGTGGTATTACAGCTGAACACTGAGAAGTTAGAAACTAGAGCTCTGTCCCTGGTGAAAAATGGGAGGCTTGACCCTTTGCAAGGGAGAACAGTCAGACTAATCTGTGCAGATATCCCTGAAGTTCTGCCTTGGTTATGCAAAGAGCTGGTTTAAGCCATTTTTATATGTGTTGCTTTTCCTCCTTCTCTGATTGCAGCAACAGCTAAGACACCTGGCTTTGTGAGCACAGAAATAAAAGTAATTGCAAAACATTTGATGCAACTGAAGAATCACTTTACAGGGCAATTTTGAGGAAATATATAGGTCTTGATGGCTTATTTGGGATAAGCCCCTGAACCAATCTGTGGTTTATCGAACTGGAGCTATGAAACGGAGGAGCAGTCATCCAAAGTACACGCAGATGAAACCAGACTCTTTCCAGGTTGCCTTCCTTATATCTAAGCTGAGATGTTTCAAGGTCATCAAATATTTCAATAATTTTAAGATTAGGATTCCCATCTCAGAGAATTTCATGGAGGAAATATCTGCATAGCCACTTTGAACCTGCTGTCTAGAAATGTATTTCCCTTCCACACAGCAAGCCTTAAATCTGCCTCCAATCATGCTCAGAGTAAAAAAAAAAAAAAAAGAAAAAAAAAGAAAAAAAAAAGGAACTAGAGTGCATTTGGGATTGAAGCACAGCACCAAGTTCCCTGTCCTGCAGCCCAGGAGTAAATGGGGGATCCCTCTACAGAGAGCAGGTGGATAATTGGTCATTGCACACATAAGCCTGCTCTGACTTTGCAATCCATCCAGATGTTTTTGAGTATGTGTGATACCCCAAGTGAGATCAGAGCTCTGTGCATAGTAAGGAACATTTCCTTCTCAGAAAGACATGTTAAAAGAAGGGGCCCAAAAGACAAAGGGTAAGAGAAAAAAAGTATTATGGTAATATTTTCCCTGTTTCACAGATGAAACTGCTCAGGAACTGAGTTCAGCTGGGTTCTGTGAGGTTTTGCAGGGCTGAGTTCTGTATGATGGCTCTGAGCCAGCACCTCAGGTCAGGAATGAAACCTTGCAGCCAACTTTAATTTCTGTTATTTTGTCAGTCAAATTCTCTCCCAAATAGTTCCCCAAACCTATACCACTCATTTTCATCTAGCTCCAGTAAAGATCCTCAGGTCTACTTAGGTCAGGGATCTGAGTAGCTGCTGCTGAGAGAGGCAATATCAAACCAGGGCATATAATTAAGAGATGAAAAATCTCATAAACCTATCATCCATTTATCCATTTGTCCGTCCATCCATCCATCCGTCCATCCATCCATCCATCCATCCATCCATCCATCCATCCATCCATCCATCCATCCATCCATCCATCCATCCACTTTTATCTCTCCTCCTCAAATCTGGATGCAGATCAGCCATGCCACCTGCTTATCAATTAAGGAAGAACAGATTCATGGTCTGATAAATTCAGCAAGTACTATGTAAGCTCTAATTGGTGGGCATGATCCACTCGCTTTGCATTAATTCCAAAAGGTTCTGTTGATCTTATCACACATTGTGTGCTCTTTGTGTTTTAATCATCCCTACCCCCATTGCATTGAAATTTTTTGCTGTGACAAGCCCCGCTCTGAAGCAAGCACGTCACTGCTTTCATTGACACTGAAAAATCCTGTCTTGTTAATAGTATAAATGGACTAGGGGCTTTGCCTTCCAGCTTAATTCAAGAGTGCTCTCGGCATGAGTGGGTTATAAAAGCTCTTTTTCAGGATAAAAGACAGTTCCTCACCAGAAAAAAAAAAAAGAGCTCAAACATCTTTATGACATCCCTGTGCAAAAAACAATTGAAAAGGATTGTCATAAAAGCAAGCATGTCAGTTGTGAACTTTACTGAATTGAGTCTAATGCAAAATTCATGCCGAGGTGTCACAAGTGAAAGGCAGTTTATTAATCCAACTTATCTGGAGCTGGTAGGCAGCAGTCATGGTAAATTAAGATCGTATGAATATTCCCTGGGCTCATTTGGGTTCCTATTCAGGACCCCTTTTGTGAGTGCAGTGGGGGCAAAAGGGTCTTTTGGACCCAAAGCAGCCTTCTCTTCCTTTCCCTCCAACACATCTTTTCATACTTGTCACACAGTGGGTGCTTTGGGGCTAAGTGAAGCATGATGTCTTTGCTGTCTGACTGATCAGGATGCAACACCCAGCTAACCATGTCATGCTGCTTTATTCCAGTCATGCATTAGAAAGCATTTTATTTCTCCATTACGTTTGGTGATAACCTTCCCTACTGGGAAGAAGCTGTAGGGAGGATGGGGTTCTCAGACTCCTTTCTCACATGCTGTCCTGATTTTGCAATGTCTTATTTTCCCCAGAGAGAATGGCAAACTGGCTCAGAGCTGGTGTGAATGGAAGAATTGCTCCAGTGAATGTCTGTCTGCTGGGAAAACAGCAGAGCACCTATAGAAAGAACACAGTGGGCTTGTTCAGCACAACAGCTTTTCAGAGGAAACCTCAAACACCGTGAAGCAGCAGTGGCGTGGGACCAATGCCTTCCAAAAGGATGAGGGGAAGGAGGAATTAAAACGGTTTCAATTAAAAATGGAGCAGGCTTGCAAGCTGTCTCCATTGTCTCCTTGTGCTCTTGGGTAGTACTCAAAGTAGAAAGTGATGAGATTGACAGGTCTAGCCAGGAAAATGAACCCCCAGTGCTGACAAATGACATCAAACCCCTTAGAACAGGGATGAAACCCACTTCCTTGGAGGTTTAGGCTAACAGCAGGGTCAGGATTTCCCCAGAACCATGTGGGAAGTAGGAGGGCTCTAAATGTGGCTGGCTAAGGGAAACAAGGCCAAATTGAGCCTTACCAGAAGCCAGACCAATGCTTCTTATTTCTAACAGGGCTGAAGCAGCTCAAACTGGCCAAGAGTGACAGTAAGGGAGGAGATGAAGGCTGAGGAGCTGCTGGGAGGTGAAGGAGTTAGAGTGGATGTTTACTGGGGAGGTGGGTTGCCGCAGGAGAGCCACAGCAGAGATGTGGTTTTACTGAGCTCTTGAGGGCTTCAAAAAACTTCTGCAAAGGGAAGAGTACCTCAGCTTATTGAAACTGAAGTGGGGAAGAGCCTGAAAGAAAGAACAGGCCTCTGGAGCAGGTACCCTGGTATAAGTGTTGCTGGAAGATGACCTGCATCTATTAAAAAGATGTTAAAGTTGATCCCTTTCTGTCATGTTTATGGATGTTACCCAGAGTGGCTTTTATCAGATGTGCATTTGGCTCAGCACTGAAGGATAATTGCAGCTAAATAGTCTATGAAATGAGATCTACAAATGCTATAGAGTGTGAGCTGGCCAAATTCTGTCCCCATTTACATCCATGAGGTTTCTCTGATATCTGTGATGGCAGAATTTGTTTGAGATGTTATGGGGGTAGACAGGAATGCGTTGCATGATTATGACGGTGACCTGCTTTGTGTCAGCTGTTCCAATGACTCATTTCATGATTTTTGGAATGTCACTTAACTTTTCTGTGCTGTGATTTACTCAGCTCTGCTTATTCATGTTGGCCTGTCTTACATGAGGAAATTGCTCTAAAAATTCCTTGGGCACCATGCATGGAGGGTTTTGCAAACCACAGAGCACAGACAATTGCAGCTGGGAGCAAAAATGAGCGAAATGTACTTGAAATGTGCCACTAAATGATTTCTCTCACCTTTACTTGCTGAAGCCACTGAAGTGTGACAGCCAGTAAAAAAAGGAAAATAATAGCAGGTTGGTCTTCCTTGGCCCCAGTCATGCAAAGATTTAGAATTTACTTCTCTAACTGTGTGTAAATCTAAAGTATGAATGCACTTTTTTTTTTTTTTTTCCAGGATGGAGATTTTACACTCCGGATTAAGGACTGTCTTGAAACGTGACGGCACGAGACCTTGATACAGGCTGAACTCCAAGGCACAGCTGATGCCATGTTCCCTCATTTCACGGGAGATGAGAAAAGACGCACAACACCTTCACCTGCCTGAACTCCGTGTGGGCTGTTGCTTGTCTGTTTTAATCCCTGCTCCTGGAGAACTGACGGAGTGGCAGAAAGACACGCGGCTCAGCCTCTGAGATGGGGAATTTGGCGGCTGGTGCTGGAGCGGTCCCGGCGCTCGTAGCATCCCGCTGGTACCTCGGGCTGTCCGTGTCCCCGTGTCCCCGCTCCGTGGCTCTGTCCCCACAAGATGGCACTCGCCGCCAGCGCATCCCTGTGTCCTGGCGCGGCTCGGCTCCCGGGAGACAGAATCACAGCATCACAGAATCACAGCATCGCAGAATCACACCTCCAGCTCGGAGGGACATCCACACAGGGTCATGGAGTCCTGCACGGGAACACCCAAAATCCCACCAAATGCCCCACAGCGTTGTCCAAATACACCTTGAGCTTTGTCACTGCCTGGGGCAGCCTGTTCCAGTGCTCACCACCCTCTGGATGAAGAACCTTTTCCCAATATCCATCCTAAACCTCCCCGGACCCAGCTCCAGGTTCTCTTGGGTGCTGTCGCTGGTCACACAGAGCAGAGATCGGAGCTGCCTCTCCGGTGAAGCTGCAGCTCTGCCCTCACTCTCCTCCTCTCCAGTGCTCTCAGCTTCTTCCCCTCCAGATCCTCCATCATCTTCATAGCCCTCCTTTGGCTCTCTCTATCAGCTTTAATGCCTCCTTATCCCGTGGCACCCAAAAGGAGCCAGGAGGATGGAAAGGCAGTTTGCCATAGGGAGTCTCCTGGGGAGCTTCCCCACATTTTCAGCACAGGCATACCTCTAATATCTGCATTTTTCCCTGAAACAGAGATGACACCAGGGCCTCCTTGTGGAGAAGGGGATTTCTCTCCCCTTCTCACTGTGCATATTTTAGCTTCTAGGACAATTCTTCCAAATAAAGGGAACTGAACTAAGTATCTCTGCTCACTCCAGCTGTCAGGCTGGCCCCTCCTGGCAAGGGCACCCTGAACCACTGCAGATACCTTAAGCTGCAAAACTCCTCTTTCCTTTGGAAACCCCTGGTTGGGTTGAAGAACATTAAAGCATTTCTGAGATAGAGCATTTTAGATCTAGTAGTGCAGAAATTGTGATTTCAGCATTTCTCTGTAGACTGTGATTTTAGAATCACTTTCCACTGGAGGAATTGGCCACATAAATAAGAAAAACACATGATAATTTAGGTGGCAAGCTTAATTACATGATTATTTTCATTCTCGTAAATGTGTATAACCTACGGTGGAATATTCAATAAAATTATAGCTTGGGCACTGAAGAGATTTCCTTATCACTAAAAATATGCTCTAACTGTTCTTAAAGAAAGGTTTAGTAAATTGGCTCTAAAGTACAGGAAATTGGTTTAGCTCCTTCTGTGGAATATTTGTCTTAAGAAGCACATCACGGGAAGCAGGGCTAAAAAGAGTCACTAAGGTCTGAAACACATGAACTCCTGCAGCAGCAATATTATCAACCCCTCTAAGAGAACTTATGGGACTTAATTTTCCTACAGATTCTCTGGAAGATTATCAAGAAATTGATTTATGAGTTGAAATACCCATGCTATTATAATTTGTTGCTGAAACACAGGATTGCAGTCACTTGTGTTACTACAAGTCAGAATCTCTGTTCTATCTCTAGTATTTTTTCAGTGTCTGCAATAAAATACTCTCAAGAAGAGATACAGACCAGGATAAATTTTGCTAGTTGTCCAGTGCAATGCGGTGAGATGTTTCAGGGCATCAGTTCCAGAATGCAATAGCAAAAATATGTTATGAATTTGCTTTTTCTCTCCTGATAATTTTGGCTTTACAGATGTCTCAGTGACTGAATTATTTTAAAATGTTGTCAGAGAATTCAGGCTACTTATAGCCAAAATGGGAGCATCCAAAAATTATGTACTGTTTGATGATCTATATGTAAATAGTTTGGTCCCCCAAAATGATTGTTTTCCATGAGTTTGGCTGTTTCTCCCCAGATCATCCATATTTGCATCCACACACCTTTACCTTACTAAGCTGAATTGACGAGCCAACACCTGCTCAGATACAGTAGCCAAAACGATTTCTTAGTCCTTTGGCTGGTGTATTTTGTACCACAATGCCTTTAGTCAGGCTGGAGGGTAAAAGTGCCACGGGGACAAACACATGTGTTTTTACCAGAGAGGTGCAGCATAAGCAGAATTCTTGCATCCTTAGCTCCCTCCAGCAGCTTCCAGCACTAATTATACTCCCATGAAGAACTCAGAAAATCAGTCAGACTTCTTGTAGGAGAGCATCTGAGTTGGCATATCCCTCCCAGGTTATTAAATAAAAGCTACACTCTATTGTTTTTACCTCCTGTTTTAGTTGCAGAAAAGATGAGGTAGTGCCTGAATGCTTCCTACAGGAGATATTTAAAGAGTCAGAGAACTTTTCTCATTGTACTTCTCTGCTTCCTTAATCGAACATCACATCCTAGTTAATGCGCAGTTTCCAAGGCAAACTCAGTTTTGATCAAGTTGTGCTAACTTTGAAAAGCTGACTGACTCCAGCTTAAAATGGATGCACTGAAAGGAGCATGAAAGGCCTTTTTTATCAGTGTTGAAGGAAGTAGTTCAAAAGCAGAGATGGTTTCTTTCTGAAGACAAAGAAGCTCTTTCTCACCCACCTCGTGCCATGAAAGAGATCCTTTGCAACTGACTGCCCATCAGAGAAGAATTTGATGAACTGGAGATGAAGTGATAGTGCATTGGGAATTTTATTACTATAGCTGGAGTAAAGAAAATTCATTGTAAGAAAATGCCCCCTCTTGCCCCTCAAGAGTCCTCTTGCTTCAGTCCTATTTTGATTTGTGTTTTTCTTCCCCTCTTTGGCTGTCAATCAGTGTTTTCCTTTATGGCTGAACAGAGTGAACTCTGGTGTTCTCCTTTCCATTTCCTACTGTGAATGACCCTGGGCAGGGATGGGGAGGGAGAGAAATATAGAGGTAGAAATTCTAGCAGCTGTTGAGGCAACTAGGATTAGAGCCTTGATTTGGAGGCACAAACTTTTTACATGGGTGAGGCAATTATTGGTGGAATAGAGCTTTTTAGAAGGCAGAATCCCCAGTGACTTGATTTCCATCAGTCCCTAAATGAATATTTAATTGTTGCCTATTAAGATGCTCGTTATCTATAAAGCAGACAAAACCACTGTTGCTGGGTTTGCCAGCTGGTGAAATTGGTGACATGTTAGATTAGAGCAGTGGACCATGACTATGTTGGAGTGGCCTA
>NW_005054400.1:2755800-2757890 GCF_000277835.1 Geospiza fortis
CTTAAACCAATGGGACCATAAGAGACTGATTTAAATTGCTGCTCTTCCTGCCAGAGAAAAGATACCCTTAAAATTTACTAGCTTTTCCAGAATGGGCATTTAAGACAATTGAAGTTCTGAGGTCCCTCTCTGGGTTAGATTTCCCTTTCTACCTTAAACTTAGGAAGATAATTTTATCTCTCTACCAGTGTCCTACCTAAGATTTTTTTGCTTAAATAGCTTTAAAAATGGGAAGAGACAACACAGACACACAAATACACACAGAGCAACACAAGTGCATATGAAGTATTCTCATATAAATTGTTAAAGGCAATATCTCACTAAAGTTTGCAGAAATGCTGCCTACATATGATTTGGTAATGAGGAAAATTAGCCACTGGAATGAACTAACAAGGCAATATGTCATTTCTTCACTTGAAAATCTCTTCAGTTCCCAGACCAGATGCTTGGACAGCTTTGACAGGCAAAAATTCTTATATTCAACAGAAATACCGGGGTTGAATTGAATGGTTGGAATCTATGGGATTTTAGACAGCAATACTTTGTGTTTTCAGTTAAGGCTCTGAGGTTCTTCTTCCTCTTCCCTGGTTTCATATCTGACATAGATCAAATGGCACCCAGGAACCCATTTAAAAGAATCACACATGACCTTGAACAACCAGGGGCAAGGGTTACTGGGATCAGAGCAAAGAGCAAATCCCCCCCTCATTTTGGGTGCTGGTCTAGGTCTGAAGGGCAGCAGGCTCTGAAATACAGATAACAAAGCCCAATAGCAAAGGCAGGAAGAAGTAGGTACAATGTCCTTCCACTGTTCTTTCTAGCTAGAGGCAATGAAAGCAAAATCATCTCCTGCTACTTGATCTGAATTTGCATAATATCAGATTGTATCCATTAACCAGCTTGATATACTTCACCCCTCCAATACGTTTATTTAATGTATTTAATTCCTTTTGAGGCGTGAACAGTGAAAAAGCATCCTGATATGAGTTCTGAGTGCCATGTCAATTATTTAAAATTACACCCAGGCTGCACTGTAATCAGCTTATCCCACCTTTCAGCAACAGCTCGTTATTAAAGATAACCATCACTTTGCTTCTCTTCAGGCCCCCTTCCTGCTCTTTAAAGAGCTGAGGAAGTCCAGGTGCTGGATATAGTGCCTGAGGCATTTGTAGCCCTGGCAATTTTTGACCAAAGCCAGGAGGATTTAAGGGATTTAGGATTCCCGTGAAGAAGAAGGGTCCTGAATATCCCATCCCTTTTCACAGAATCGAGGGATGACAAGCATGTGTGTCAGAGCCAGCTCTAGCTAAAACAAATTACCATGGGAAGGAAGGTGTATTTCCAGAGGATGTGAAGGTTAGAAACCGAATCTGTGCCTCCTGTCAGTGCTCTCCTTCACCCCAGGCAGGCCTGCTCCCATGTGTAGCTGGTGAGGGACTGGCTCAGAGGCTGGAAAGCAGCAAACAGTGGGAGAATGTTTCTTCCCCCAGTTCCTGTCCATGTTCTAGCCATGCTCTGCAGGCTTTGGGAGCCTTCCAGTGGCTTATTTGCTCCCATGTATCAGCCAGCTGAAGCATCTTACCATCCCCTTGAAATCCTGCCCACACCAGCCCTCCTACACACACCCTTTGATTCCAGCTGCAGATGGGAACGAGAGAGGAAAAGGGCAAAATCGTGGCAGTGAGGAGGTGGAGATCAGAGACACAGATGAAACAAAAGGTCTAATTACGTGTGCCCTCTGCTCTGGAGCTGCAGCCCGGGCTTTGTCATGCACATGGCTGTACAATGGCTTCCAAGTTTCTAAAAGGAGCATATGCTCTCCCAGCCAGTGCTGGGGAAGAACTCTTGCCATCCCCTAACCCCATAAGATGGTTAATGGCAGCATCTGCTACACTCACACACTTCTACTTATTAGCTAAAAATACATAAGCTTCAATTTGAAGTTAAAGTGACACATTTAATAGTATATTTCCAAGCTTGTTAAGGCTCAATGAGGACTTGATAGTCACAATAAGTTTGCATAATAAAAATTTTGGTCCTGATGTTAAAGTACTACACATTATGCAACATGCATACAGATGAGGGAAAGA
>NW_005054400.1:2757906-2773767 GCF_000277835.1 Geospiza fortis
GAAAGAGGAAACCTCTGAATAATCCCTTCCTCTGTCTTCCTAGAGCAGCAGCAAAGGCATTAGTCAGGGGCACTTCAATCTGTGTAAAGGCAGGAGCAGCATTTATTTCTGCCACAGGGTTACATGTGCACCCAAGTACCTGCATTACTTGATAGGGAGGGCAAAAGTGGAGGGAAGATGAGAGCATGAATGTTCAGCTGTTCCTCTGGATGTGCTTTCTTTACAACTCTGAAAAATCTTGCATTAACTGCAAAAGCAAAAGGGGGCTTCTGAGGATTGGATTGTGAAAGTGGATTCCAGTGTTTGTGTGAATTTGGAAAGTTATTTCTGATTTATGCAGATTAGGAATTGCAATAATTTTTCAGTGGGATAAACTTAAAGTTAGTAAGGTCTCCTCTTACCCCAATATTACAACATTTCTACACATTTACTGTTCATTGCCAATGCACAATGTGATGGGTAGACAAAAATATGTAGCTTAAATTAATGATAATTTTCAATGTTAAGGGAACCAAAATAATTTTAAACCACTTTTTTTTCCTTTTTTTCAACATATTTCTATACTTATGCACTTGTGTCAGCTCAGGCACTTGAGAAACCTGTTTCAGTTTCTGTTTCATGTCAGTTTTGGTATGTGCTCCTCATTGCTTTTGGCAATTGGTTCTCCAAACTAGATCTGAATTTTCCTCTATGGGTATCATGTTTATCTGATTCCTGAAATTAAAAGTTACAGCAGAATTTGTGAAGTGGGAGGCTTGCTATTTTTAATAACATCTCACTAGCTATTAAACTTTCAGAAAATCTAGGAAGTTCTCATGCTTTTTATGGGTAATGTTGTGTTTTAAAACACTAAGTGATGGTTCTCCCTTGACAAAGAGCAAATGACATTTTGTATTAATGGAAAATTCTCCAAAGCTTTTGTCTTTCCCATATATTTAGTAAATCTTAAACAAAATATAATCCTTGTAGTATGTTTCATGGCTTATTTTCACACTAAATACTGTTTTATTTTAACTAAATGCTTTTGTGTCATTGCATGCTACTAAAAATAAAATCATAAAAAGCAACTGTGCTATGTAGTACAGGCTCCTTTGTTGTCAGTGCTGTGAGGTTTGATGTCTGCACTAAAGATGAATTCACCATGCTTAGAAAAGAAAAAAAGTTCTCACTTTAGGAGGAAAGATGCATTTCGAAAAGTCTTGTGTTGACCTCTACTTTGAAGAGCAGGGCAGCTTTTCATCTATTCTCCTGTCCAAGGCCAAATTTCTCCTCTCTGATTGAGCTGTAGATTTCACCTAGAAGGGTTTTTTCCCCCATGTGTGGCTCCCTGAGGGATATCTGCTGACACAGCCAATCCACCAAAGGTCTGTGGTTCCCCTGCTGGTGTTGGAGGACATCAGGAGCATCCTTGTGCTGATGGAGCTTCTGCCCCACACAACATGGCTGGAGCCTTTTGTGGCTGTGATCCCCCATTCCAGCCCAGCTCTAGGAAGGAAGATCCAACACTAAGGAATCTTCAAGGAAGATCCAACACTAAGCAATAATTTTCTCTGTTGTGTCTGAGCTGCACCATTTCCACTGGGGAAGGCTGAGGAATGCATTGATCAGCAGCTTGATTTTTCATTGTGTAAAACAGAGCCAAACCCTACTGGGACCTATTGAAGCAGGTATTTTATAGTACCCATGTGCTTGCACACACACTCGTGTTGAGGCAGCCTCACCTGACTCTAAAAATGACCTTTAAGCAGTGAACAGAGCTCTGCTCCACCCTCAGCAAGGTGATGCCTTGGAGGAGTCGTGGTGTGGACGTGGGGGAGCTGGCAAAGCTTCACTGCCATCCAGATTGCTGCCTCAAATTTATGCTCTTGTGTTTTCTGGATGGAAAAATCTATGTCAGAGTTCCCCCATCAGTGGCTGGCCAGCAGTGCAGGGCAGGCTCAGACACCTCTGCCCTGCAGAGCTTAACAAGATGCTGACTTGCACTGAGGTGGTGGGGCTGAATCAGTTCCCTGACTTACCAGCACCCCTGGACTTCTTATCCTCTCATACAATAAGATTTTATCTCAGGGTACTCCAGGGTGGGTTGTTTTTTGTGTTGTTGAAGGTTTTGAATTTCTGAGTGAATGAGTAGGGATGGCAGGATAAACCCGAGATCAGGACACCTGATCCCAAGGTATCAGGAGTTACAAAAAGGGAGGTCTGAGGGAGCTCCATGGGGACAGAGGTGTGCCTGAGGGGCTGTGTGGGCACTGGTAGGGTATTTTAGGAGTGCAAACTCAAAATGATGAGTTTTACATTCAGTCCTAAGTGACATGAGGCTAGATAGCATCATTTTTTCATAGACATATCACAGGAGTGAATGAATAAGGTCTTCACCTGTCAGTGACCTACAGCAGGGCCTGCCCACCTCTGATTTCACAGCCTCCAAGAGTGCTTTCTGTGGGTGGAAGCAGAAGGAGGGCTGCTCTGAGAAAACAGACCAATTTTTAAGTACAGATAGAATAGGTTTGAGGCTGCAAAAATTGCAGTTTCATTCAGATTGCTGGGGGCATAGCCAGACTGATGCCTGGGGATCCTTTGAGGCAGCTGAGAAGTTCATCTCACAGAGCAGCTGCTCCCTGGTAGCTTGGCATGGGGGATCACAGAGAACCTGCCCAAAACCACAGGAATATGTCAGATAAACACAGTTTGAGGCAAAGTGAAGGAAGAGGGAAAACAACCACTACAGATCATCATGCAACAAACTCAGTAGGATACAGCTGGAAGGAGACACTCTAAGCAAATAAGAATAGGGTGATAGGAGCGCTGTCTCTGCTGAAGAGATAGGGAACATTTAATTGATGAAGCCACTGAGGTGAGGGAAGAATGAGAGGAAAGCTGGTACTTGGATTTCTTCATTCCAGGTCAATAATCTGAGACTAAATATCCCCTTGCACCTTGTACACCAGGAGCTCTCCAGCATGTCAAAATGGAAATTTAAGGATATTAAACTCAGCTCCTAGTGCAATTACTATGCAGATGGTGGAAAATAAGTGTTGGCAGATTTAGTGTGGGTGCTTGGTGAAGCTTATGTCTATTGAAGAGGCAATGGGCAAACACTAAAGGGGAAATTTCAATTTCTTCACAGCTTTGGAAGACCTGAGATAATCAAAATATCCATAGGGACTGTTTAGATTCTTTTTTAGGGGAAAAAACTGTAAGCTGCTAGTTCCTGTGTGTTTTGCTGTCATGTACAGGTTATGTGCAAAGGGCAGGTTGTGGACTGGGGAGTTACTTGTTGATTCAGAGTGTGATGTGGAAAGCAGAGGCTGTGCCAGGCCAGCACACAGCTCTGACCCACAGCATCAATGCCCCAGAGCTCTGAAGCCCCATCACAGCTGATGCCACCTCAGTCCCCTCGTCTGGAGGGTGTCTGATGTCATGTGGTGACACTCCTGAGTCCCAGACTCCTCCTGACCAGCCCTGTTGCTCTGTCATGAATTGTTGCTGGCAGTCAGACTAAGCTGATCCTCTTGTGCATCTCTCATCGGCAAACTCAGCTTTTAGAACCCAGGTTTGAGTCCAGATATCCAGGATATTATGCAAACTCCTGCCTTTCTCCCACTACTGCACCATTATCTCAGCTGAGTTTTCCTGTGGGTTCTCTTTTCCATTTCTCATTTCTCTGGAGGAAAAGTTGCAAAGCTCCTCCTTGGGTGGAGGTTCACCAAGGGCTGATTTTCTTTGTGTTTTGCTTACTTCCAGTCCAAAGCAGGCACTCTTGGTAGGCAGCCTGACAGCCTGAGCTGCTCCCTGCTCGAACCCTGTAACAAATGAATAAATACTGTCTAAGGTACAACATTTTCTGGTGCTGATTAACCTGAGCTGAAAAGATGGATGCTGGCTCCTGCAAGCTGTGCTATCAGGGAGAGCAGTGCTGGATGAATTTTGTGACGTGGTTTAGAAGCAGACCTTGGTAGCTAAGTGAGTAACAGCACCATCTACCATTTAAGCACTTTATATCCCTGTGCAGTGAAGTCCAGAAGAACATGGGAGGTGCTCAATGGCCATGCTGTGTAGAAAATCCATTAAAGCCCAATCAAGCTCAAGTTTGAAATCCAAGCTTGGTGGCAGCACAAAAAAAAAACCAAAACAAAACACCAACCAACACTTGAAGTGGAGAAATAAATCTCTGCTTAATCTCTCAGAGAAAAATACAGTGGCAACTCAGTGCAGGCACAATACAGTGCAGCAGGCTCCCTGTGAAGCAGAGAGGGGCTCAGAGCTCTGCAGGAGGGACCCACACCCAGGCTATTTAAAATGCTCTTGGGTGCTGTGTACAATATGCCCAGGCATTCTGCAGTCCTGAGGGAAACTGAGAGGGAGACAAGTGCTGAGAAAAGGACTCTGCTTTCACTGATCGGGGGTGGAACTGCTTAAAGAACCCCAGTTAGGAGGGATTCAAGCATCCCAGAAGGAAAGAGAAACTGGTGCCAACCCAGAGTGGAAAAGAGGGTAAGAGTGACAGCATGGGAAAGCCATGGCCAGCTGCTGCACTGCCCACAGGATGGGCAGGGGTGGGACAATCTCACCCCACACACACATTGTTAAATCACTGCTGTCTCAAGAAAGGTCACCTCAGGAGTAAGAAAGGGTTGTGGCACCCATTTATCACTCAGTGATGACTTTATAGACCAGTCAGTATCTCTTGGAAACACAGTTGTTCCCCTCCATTGATTTCTTTTTTTTGCCTGGGAGACAATATTCAGATTTTTCTACAGTTGCTGGAGCTAATGAGAGCAGCCTGGTCAAGCTGCTGGAGTGAATCAGTGGGATAATGTTGCACTGATATGCTAGGCCACAGTCTGTTTTTTTCCTGGAACTTTAAATTGGTTGAGATCCAATTTTGTCTCTCATTTTTACACTCAGTGGGGGAATTTTCTAGCAGTGCTTCAGTCTGGAGATTTTCCTTCCTGTGTATCATACTCCTTCCAATCAAAAAGTTGGAGGGGGTCAAGCTGAGCAATATTCCCTTGGTGTGTGAAGAGATGCACAAACTGTTTCTCATCAGAGAAGAGCCAGAGCTTGGAACCTCAGTTCTGAACACCTCAGAGTTCTGAAAATTAACCTTTCCCCAGGGTTCTGGTCCAAACCTAGACTGGACCAGGTCAGCTTTGAAGCTTTGGAGGTAGAGGAATGCAGTGCTTAATTTAGCTCTGATGCTGGAAAGCCAACTCCATAATTTTGCTCTGGATTTGTTGCACAGGCCATGGATTGACTTCTCACAGCAGGAGTGACAGCAGCAGATCTTTTCCTTGACTAGAAAGGGTGAAGACATGGCTTGTTTTCAAAATGCAGCTTATTTTGAATTGTTTCTATTGGGTGGGAAAAGGTAAACAAATAGGGGATACCCATTTCTTCAATATTTATCCACCATGTAGCTGAAGAATGTACTGTTACACCAAGTCCACAAACCATCTTTTAAATGGATTTGACTGATCAAAACCATAAAAGTTCTATCCAGCCTACAAACATCTGTAAGATTGCCACTATTTCCAACAAATAAGTAAAGCAGAAGCAACAGGGATCCCCCTTGCTGGCAAATCCTGATAGAAGAAGAAGAAAAAAAAAAAGAAAAGGAATAAAAAAGGTTCCTTAACTACTTTGAAGAAATGTTTAAATTCTGTTAAATAAAAAAGATTTGGAAGCTGAGTGAAAAAATCAGAGGATGATGATCCCCAAGGATCAAAGATGATGGATTTGACCTGAGTCTAGAAAAACATGTTAGATTAACATTTAGTTGGCTGTTGGATCTTAAAAAATGAAAAATATCTTTTTGCTTCTAACATTTGTCTTCTCTTTAAAGTTTTGAAATAACCCAAAGGAATGCAAGAATGAAGGCCTCTCTATACCAAGCTGATATAAGAAATATTTTAGTTAATAAGTAGATTTATTTTTTGCTTGTACTTGGGCTTCTCTATTCAAAAAAGCAAAGAGAGAGCTCAGGGTTGGCATAGTTCTCCTACATTCAGTGCTGAATTAAAGTGTCTTAAATTTGTATCTGGAGCTGCCTGTCATGAATGTGTTTGCTCTCTGGCAGCATGTTTATGGGGTTTATGACTCAGCTCTGTGAGATTTCCTTCAGAAGGAAACACAAAAACCTGGGGTCTGGGCCTGGCTTTGACCTGCAGAAAACACCTGTGGTGTCACCCTGTCACTTCTTGAAGGACACAGACTGGCATTTCTTCTCCAGGCAGATATTGCCTCTATTTGCTTTCATTATTTATCCTGGGAAATCTTTCTGTGTGCTTTGGTTTCTCTTCTCTTGGCTAGATGGGGAAAGCTGTATGTGTAGACCTACCCCTAATTTGTAGGTTATATAGGATCAGCAAGCAAACCAGGGGAATAGAGGTGCAAGAATGGTTTGGAGCAGGCTGTGCTGGGGCACTTCTGCTGTCCTACATGAAGTTTGGGAGTTTTATTTCTGCCTAGACTTAATCTGGTCCCATGGACTGAATATCTCCATCATACATGGGACCCAAACCTGTCTGGAGGACCAGACATCAATTTGGTCATTATGTCTTGTGTCTGTCTCAGGGTTTGGAGCACATTTGCTGCACATTTTGGTTGGAGCTTCTGGTTTCATTTTCTTTGGAAGGAATCTAGTTCATGGGCATCAAAACAGCTCTGCAAATGGAGCCAATGCATGGTAAATTGATGACTGGGAGATTTACTTCAAAATCCCACTCCTGTTCTGAAGCAAAATGCTAATGTAGAGACAGCCTTATGTGATGTGTGGAAACAACTCATTTGGTCCTTCCAAATGTAACTTGATTTGTTTTTCTGTGTCTGAAAATATTTCCCACGGATGAGATTTCTTTCTCCTAAAGAGCTCTGTCAACCCATGAGGCTGAGAGCAGGAGCTGATGGGGGAATTATTTCAGCATCCTGAGGAGGGAGAGCAGAACAGACACAGTGGGTGAGATTTAGCAGCACTTTGTAATGGATGCCTCATCCTCCTCTGAGGCTGTTCCTCCTGTGCTGTTGCATCAGTGGCCATTCCTTCACCTTCTCTGTGGATAAGATTGACCAGCAAGCTGGGTCTGAAAAAGGCAGCTTGATTTTCTCCCTGTCTCCTTCAGCTGGATGTTGTGCTCCTCCCAGTGATTGTCTGTTTTCATAAGACTATCTGAGTCTGTTTGAATCCCTACAAACTGTTTGACTTGTTGACCTGCTGCAATAGCTAATTCCACAGGGTGTCTGCAGTGTGCTAAAAAAAACCAACAGCTTTCTTCTCGTGACTTCCAAACTCTGTGCCTTTTTAGTTTAACAAAAATTCTCCATCACTCTAGGAGGAGGGGAGAAGAGGAGCATTAGGTCAGGATTCACCACAGAGTTAATTTTCTTTCTTAACTGCCAAGCTCTCAGCTTACAATCTTTTAAATTCTTTAAAATTAAAGATAAAGCACCTAGTTACTGCAATGATATCAGGTTTGTGTTTTTATATGTGTCCTTTCTAGGTTAAAATCACTCCCAGCCTTTGTGATCTCTTCACAAATAGAAGCTTCTGCTCCCAAAGGAGCTGCCACAAAAATCTGGCTGCAATCTGTGCACATGCTGCAGGGCCTGTGTTCTGGAGATGCACTCAGTGCACACCCAGCAAACATCTCCCATTTCTCTGTTGCTCTTCTTGCCCCCTGGACTCACACTCAGAATTCATTTGGTTACCTCTGGTGACTCCTATGCCTGTCCTGGGCAGAGATGGGAGGTGACTCTTGGCTGCTGAAATCTGTGTTTGAGTGAAGGGACGGCAGTGCAGAGGGTGGGCGCAGGATGGTCACCAGCCCCAGGAGGGTCCCCACGTGTGGTACTGCCAAAAGCTTCACTGGCTATCCCTGACTGTCTGGGAGGGGCTCAGTGTCCCTAGCTGGGCCTAAATCCCTGAAATAATTCCAGTAAATGCAGTGCCTGTGCCCATGAACTGAGGGACTGTGTGCAATTAATGAGCTTTCCTGTGAACAAGAAGGAAATTGCTTCTCTGATCTGTTTTGTTCTCCTTGCAATGGAGATTCTCTCTCTGCGCTGCCTTTTGGTGCTGTAAGGTACAGTAAAAATTGAAGGTTCACAGTATAGATTATCTGTGGAAAGAAATTTAAATATTCACAGGATTATTCACTGTGGCGTTCAGAGCTGGTTTGTTAGCATCAATTTTGAGTCCAAGATCTCTGAGAGGGACAGAGAGAAAAAGCAGGAGAGAGAATTGCAGCCTCCTTAAAACAGTGAATCGTATTCTGGTCTGGATTGTGAACTGGTTTGTGGGAAATGCATCATGCCTGGTGCACTGTGCTGCCTGGAGCAGAGGCATCCTAGCACCCCCATATGCCTGTGCATGTATCCAGCACAGCACTGGGGTTCCCAGCACCATATGCCTGCCTTGGCCAGGAATAGTCCTCTTTAAAAAGCACACATTAATTTGGGAATCACACTGACACAGATATGCTGCCTCTCATTTCAGAAGCAGTATACAGCACAGGCAAGCCCTGAGATTCCAGTCACTGGATCAGATATGGATTACAGTTCTTGTGCCATCAAAACTCTTCAAAAGGGGTTGTTTTTATCCTCCAGCATGGAATGAGAATGGCTTTGTATTTCTAGAAATTTTTCTGCATGATTAGAAAGATTTTTCCTGTGCCTGTTGTTTGTGGTCTTGCATCTCACAGTGTGATTACAACATTGCGCTGGTGCTGAGTTGGAATCTGTTTTTTGGAGCAGCAAAACATAACAGTGTCAGGGTGGCTTTGTTCTGGGCAGGCTCCAAGTCCTGGGCCCTGCTTTCAGCACTGAAACTGAGTAATGTGTGAAAAGCAGGAGGATGATGGGATCTTGTTGGCACTTTTGGGAGGTGTGGTGTGTGAAAAGCTGTGTTTACATAAGGCCTTGCTGTAGTCCTAAACTCCTCTGGGGAGAGACAGTGTTGTCTAATGTGCTTTGTGAATCCTCTGTTCCTAGAAAAGGACTTTTGAATCTGGTTTGTGTCACAAAGCAGTTTATAAACATAGAATTGTAGAATTTGGGTTGGAAGGGACTTTCAAGATCATCTAGTCCAACCCCCCTGCTGTGGTTCAAGACCAGGTTGGATGGGACTTTGAGGAATTTCATCCCATTGAAGGTGTCCTGGCCCATGGCAGGGGATTGGAAGCCAATCATCTTTGAGGTCCCTTCCAACCCAAACCATTCTCTGATTTGATGATTCTCAGTGCAGGGACACCTTCCACTATCCCAGGCTGCTCCAAGCCCCATCCAAGCCTGGTCTTGAACGCTTCCAGGGATGGGGCACCCACAGCTTCTCTGGGCAACCTGTGCCAGTGTCTCACCATCCTCACAAGGAAGAATTTCTTCCTAATATCTAACCTACACTGTGCTCAGAAACTACATTTATGTGGTTCTTGTCAGCAGCAATGGGGGAAGCAGTTCCCAGGATTGTCTTGCCAGAGGTCTGCTGAAAGGTTTGGGGCCAGGTCTTGTACCTGTGTTTCAGGTATGGTCTGAGACAGCCACATGTATTTCTACAGAAGGGAAATGCTCAGACTTAAGTTAGCAAGGTGGAAATTTGCTGTTCCTTAAACCACAAAGTGCCCATCATTCAATCTTTCCTTGTCATGGCAAGGTTTGCCACAAGGTTTTCATGAGCTGAGAGAATTGGGACCAATTCAGTCACTTCTTCACACCAGAAGGGCTGTGTCATTATCAATCCCAACACCACATATCTCTCTCAGACACCTGCATAGCATGAAATAAATCTTTCTTTTTTTATGTAGACTTTCCTATTTTTGTAAGTTTCTTTGTGGGATCAAAAATCCTGGGACAAAGCTGTGGTTGGTTGAGGTCTGTGTGACACTCCAGGTTTCAGTGGGTCTGTTCTAGCGGGGCTTCCTTGTTTTCCAGATATTTCTTCTGGTTCTCCTATACTCATCCACTGATTATGGAGGTTTTTTACTCCAAGGAGTTTGAAAAATATGTAAATTACAATGTTCTGATAACCTGTAATCTGTTAAGAAAGAAATAATAAATTTATATCCTTTTACAAGCTGGGTGTTTGAGAATGCTTTTAAAATGACACAAACCCCCAAAGTATTTCTTTAAATGCATTTTAAACTGTGAGCAACAGGAAATTGTTGGAAAATTAATATCTCCAAAGTCAGTCGCTTAGAAGCATCACCTGTAGTTAAATAAAAGGTTATTATATGTCAAGTTAAAGAGATTTTGGAATAAAGGCTTTATATATAGTAGAAGAAAATTTGGTTTTAAATTCTTTCACTCTGCAATACTGGTTATCTATATGTTGTGTGCTATTTATTTATCCTTCATGTGCTGTCTCTTCTCCCCACTTAATTAGAAGATTTGGGATTAGGCATCAAATTCAGAAATTACACACATAATAACTAATGCATTACAGAATTCTCCTTTAATCTTGTGTAAATGTCCCTTTCTGTGCCTCTCCATCCCCTTGTGGAGCCAATCTGGTGTTAATCTCACTTTCACTCATGGCAGAACTTGCCAGAAATGCATCTGTATGTCATAAACTCACATTGCATGTGCCTTCAACTACTACCAAAAGTAGTTTTGGGGTGTGTGCACCAATGCATTGCACCAAAATGACAGCCTGTGTCATGGTTTGTAAAGCTGATAAACTGAGATATAATGACCTCTCCTGTTTGCTAGCTAGATGATGTAATTGTCCTGTCTGCCCTAATAATTGATCAGACAATGGAATGCACATTTTAGCTGCTTAAAAATGTTGGCCATCAACAGTGTTTGGTGTACTTGATTTTCATAACTTATTACTTTGGATGCTTGAGGTAGATGAGATCACATGGCACAAGCTGGTTCCTACACTGGATGGACCCAACTCCTTATGTCAGATCTCTGGACTGAATAATGCCAAAGGATGACATGATGACTTGTCTAATACTCTCCTTGAGGGGAGTATTTGATAATATTACTCTCTGCTGCATTCCCCTTGTAATTACTTGCTGGAATATTCATGCAGAAGTGGCACTGCTGCAGTCAAAACAAATCCATTGTCAGGGTCAGACCTGGTATTTATAGATTATTTTGTCAGAAGGAGCACAAGGTGACACAGGAATTCAGCTGTGTCTGTGCTGTGGTCCATCATATGATAACCAACACATGTTTCGTGTGGCACAACAAGCACGAGGACTCGATTGGGGTTGATGAATGGATGGCCCAGAATCTGTGGAATTTTCGGAGGCCCACCCGAGGCTGGAGAGATGTGCTACTCAACATCTGGAAACATTTGACCCTGCTGGTGTTTTGTGTTTCTGCCTGCCACGTTGGTGTGGGGAAGAATCCTGAGAATGACGAAGGTAATGGAGAGATGGCGATCGCACCTCTTGGAGGGTTTAGCTCTGGGCACAGGTCAGCTGGATGGAGCTCAGCAGGACCAGGCCTTATCTATACTTGAAATGTGCATTGGTTTTAAATGTCCCCCCTGCTGATTTAACTCTTTAGCTTGGCAGGCACCAAGCTGAACCATGTGGTGCTGGCAAATATCCCGTGCCTCTGTACTGATGTGGGATCAATTCAAAGCTACTGAAATTGGTAGAAAATATTCTGTGAACTTCAAGAGATAATGCATCAAGTTTTCAAGGGAGCACTCAGTGATTTTTCTCTTTCTTGGGCAGCCCTGGTGGAGAAATTTTCCAGCTTTAGGAGTGGGACATTGAGATGAGGTTATGGTGTGTGTGGGAGGAAGATCAGTCATCTTCTGCCATTGTCACACAGGGTCTGTGGAGAAGAGACAGACCCAGAGATGTGCCCAGCTCACATTTATGGCTCTTCCTCTGACTGTAAGCTACAGTGCACTTTTACAGAGAGAAAATGTTGTCTTCCAATTTTTGTGCAGCACCTCAGATTGATGAAGCAGTCAGGCAGCATGAGCATTTCCTGCTTCTGGGTGAGACACTGGGGATCTCCCACAGCAGGGTTACTCCCTTCTAATCATGGACAATGGAGCAATCTCATCCATAGCTCCGTAACTCTTGTGCAGCACCTGATTTTAAGTATCTGCCAAGATTCCTCCTTTCTGCAAAGCTGAGAAGATATAATACATGAAAAAAGAGGAGGGCTTAAATAAAATATATGTGTATATGACTGTATTTATATACATACAGTGAAAGAGAGGAAGGGAGGGAGAGGGCAGAGCAAAGGAACACGTGAGTACCCGGAGCACTTCAAGATGAAAGGTGTTATAGAAATATATTATCACCATTACTTTTATCAATAGTACAATATTGCCAGCTCACTTACTTCATTATAGTCCCATTGCAACATTGATGTTGTTACCTTGCCTACTTTAAAATAGATTGGAGTTTAGTTTTATCTTTTGCTAGGTAAGAAACCACTCTGAGAACTCTAGCTAATGTGCTGCAGAGTGACAGAACAACTATGTTTTATGAAGCCAAATAAAAGTTTGCTTCATCAACTGCTGCAGGGTATAAACAACCGTCAGCCATCTTGGAGAGTAGACATCCTTTTATTTAATTGCAAATTAAAAAACATAAACCACCTTAAACACAGAGCTACTGTCACATCAAATCAATACAATAATTGTGCTCAAGCAGTTGGAAGGCACACGATGCTCAGCTTCTTGCATACTAAAAATATATCAATCACTAGAGCAATAAGCAAGTTTTGTAATATATGAGCAGATGATGGTATATTAACAAGTTTTGTATTGTGTGACTGCTGTTCCCCATTTCCATTGAATACAAAAGGGAAACTTTGTGATCTGAAAGTTGTTAGCAATTTCTTTTGTGCTGGTGAATTCTGGTTAATAAGAAAATCTTTGGTATGAGGCAAGAGAGTCTCAGGTCACAGGCAACTCCCAGAGCCAGACTTTGCTGCCTAAGTGTCAGATGTTCTTTTTTATTGGTTTTAGACTGATGGGTGTGAGGATTTTAATTTTTTTTCATTAAATGTAGTAATGAAGAAAGAGACTGAGATCATTGACCTGCCTGAATGGTTACCTGCTAGCTTGAAAAGAAGATGGTCTTAAAACAAATTCACAGACTTTTGCACTAAATTAATGAATAACCCAAGGTTTGGTGGTGTTGCACTGGCTTCACCAAAGTTTGGTCTTGTTTTCACTTGCCCACTGAACGTGTCTCAGTGCATGGAGGGAGAGATGCTCCCCCGGCAGGAGAGACAGCTCCAGGGATCGCTTTGCTGGAGCGCTGAGGGAAGCCCGTACAGGGATGCAGAAGAAGGGAAGCAAAGATGCTGGATGCTCCAGGCTTCACAGCTCACCGGTGCCTCTTAAAAAGGGAGAAAATTTCTGCCTTTCCCGTGACCACTCCCAGACATCTCTCAGCTCTCTCTTCTTCGGAAACTGTAAATAAGCCCCTTACTAACGAGGCTGGGAAAAGGCTAAAAAGCTCCTGTTAACGCTGGGAGGCACCGGCTTTCACAGCGGTGCCACTCTCTTATCACTACTCCAAAGACTGACTTTGATCCACAGCTTTTTTTTTTCACGCTGCGTGTAAACAAAGCTTTGCAAGTGCTTAGCATTTGCAGGTCTCTCTACATGTAGCTCCTGCCTCTGTCTTGCTCTCTATCCTTAGCCCTTTGCCCTCTCACTTGCTAATCTCCCTCTTCAACCCTGCAGTGGCCCCAAAAAGTGCATTGGGGTAACTCCAGGCTTATGGGTGCATGTTGCTGCTATATGGAGTGACCTGGAGGTTGCAGAGCTGTGGGCATTTTTGATTTGCTCTTTGCCCACGTTTCTCACCACAGCTTTTGCTCTCAGCTCCAGCTTTACAGTCACCAGGCTGGAGAAAGCCAAGGGATCTGTCTCAGAAGAGCAACTCCACCTCCCGCCCTGCCAGCCTCTGCAGCTAGGGAATTTGAAACTCATATAAAGGGTAATAAAAGGGAGATTATTGAGGTAGAGCTGGAGAAAAGCCCAAAGGAAGTTATTGTACCAGATGGAAGTCGATTCTTTCCTAGTGTTAACTACTGCTGCCTTTCTCTTTGCATCGGTACTTTATTACCCTGATCTGAGAAAGACAAAATACCTCACCCTGATTTTAGTGAGTCCTTGCTGCTGTGCATTTCCCATCCACAAAGCTTTCAAGCACTTTACAAAGATGGCTGCAAGCAGGAGCTGCTTGCAGGAGTAAAAACTGAGGCATAAAAAGCTTATTTAAGTTCCCCCGAAAGCCAAGGCAAAACCAGGCGGAGAACCCAGGTTTTCAGCAGCTCCCGTGTGTGCTGCTGCCTGTGCCACTGTCACCTCCCTGGTCCTGTGAGCCTTTCACTTTCTGTTTGAAGGTTGCACCAGGGCTTCCAACTGTAGGAACTGCTATGGCGCTGCTCCAAAAAAAAAGCAAAAAATACCAACCTGAAGACAGAGATTTATGGGAGAGGATAAAAGTATTAGTGAGGAACCGAGATGCCTGAAGAACAAGCCCCAGAAGCATTTGGCAGCCAGCCCCGTGTTCTCATCTTTAGCCTGTTACCCTGCTCACCTTTCTGGGGCTGTAGAGTGATAGAGCCAGTTTATCCAGATGATACTGGAGAGGTGATAAAAAGGAGTCACCAATTAGCTACAGCTACCAGGGCTGTGCCATCAGAAGCATTCAGCCCTGCAGGGAGTTATTTGCCTGAGAAAATGCAGAGAGAGGTCAAGCACTGGCACTTCTGCCAGGCTCAGCAATGTCTGTGGCAGAGCCCTCTTTCCAAAGCACTAAACTGAACTCTCATCTCCCCTGTCAGCTCCTGAAGATGGGCTGAGAGGACTTGTCCTCGCAGCAGTGGCCAGTGTCCTCTTTGGAAAGGACCAAGATCTTCTTTCCACAGGGATTGAATTGCAGGTGGTTACGCCTGGGCTGGAACCTGAGCTGGAGTCACCCTAATTTGTAAAATTAGGCCACTCTGCTCGGGGCTGGGAAGGGTGCCCAGGGAGGGAGAAGGTGACAGGGGACACATTTTGATCCAGGAGGGCTGGGCAGACCCCAGCTATGTGCGCTGAGTGATTCAAACCACTTTCAAGTCAACATCTTAATCTCTTGAGAATCAAAAGGCCGTGAAACAGCAAGAGGAGCAAATTTCAGCTGGGTTGGCTTCGATTAACATCTTCTTTATGAGATGTGCTCCATGGCAGATGCCATTCATTAGCGTTATTTACGCATTAGGAGACCTATAATTGGAGACTAGCAAGTGTCCTCATCAGAGTTGACCTTATGTATGGAGAAGCCGACATCTGAATGTCAGATTTGCATCTGTGACTTTTCTCCTCCCCATAACCACTCTAATATGCAAATACTGAGTTGCAAAAGAATGGAAATAAATCTGCTATTTCAGTTATCTCTGGGAAGATTTGTGTTTGCTGGGGATTTGGAGGCTGTGCTGAGATTAGACTCTGTCACTTAATCAGCAAGTAAGTGAGAGAGAAAGACATTTCAGTTGCAGGGGTACGTGGAATGTGAATTGTAAATAGCCTGTAGTGCAATCTGTGAGAAGAAGCAGGTATAAAGTACATTACAGGGCCATTTGCAGTTCTTTGTTCAGGTATAACTGGTGCTTACAGTCACTTTGTTAAATATTCTGTTTATGTCCTTTTCCATCCTGAATAAGAAGTTATCCCAGTCCCCAGAGTGAAGGAGACTCACAAAATACCTGCATTCATGTGCTGGAAGCAAGGCATTAATGGAGCCATGGAAGTAAAGGGGATGAGGCATCAGCAGGGAGAGGATCAAGGGAACAAACCGTTCCCTGTTGCAATGCTGATTCTCTCAGGAGATGAAACACCATGAGGAGAGAACAAAAAACCTCTGGGGCTTGCCACATTCTGTGTAGGAG
>NW_005054400.1:2773817-2774338 GCF_000277835.1 Geospiza fortis
CTGGAAGAGGTCAGTGAGCCATGGTGGGTCTAAGACACGAATCCTACCCCTCAGACAGGTTTGGGGGTGCCCTGCTGTGGCACAGTTTGGGCAGAGGCTCCTGTGCCATCACAGAAACAGAGCCCATGGTCCAGTTGCTCTCCCATGGCTTAAGGTCTTGCTCTTTGCCACGACTCTACCCTGTGGTCCCCAGGGATCAGGGAGACTCAGTTTGCTCTGCTCTGATCGCCCCAGGCTCCCCACAAAACCAGCGGTGACAGATAAGCACTTCTGGAGTGTAATTTGTATCCTAGGCAGGCTGAAGTGCCCTTTCTCTTTTCCATGATTATCTGGACAGGTGATAAGACTTCGGTGGTATGAATTGCTCCCTTGGGGTTTGCAGTTACATCTCCAGGGACACATGATAATAAAACAAACAGCTCAGGATTTTCCAGGCACTCCGAGTAACTTTATGAGAAGAATACAAACCAATTCATCCCAGAAGGATAAAACCCTGCCTGCATTTCCCTGCTCTCTTTCCC
>NW_005054400.1:2774348-2804454 GCF_000277835.1 Geospiza fortis
CCTTCTGAATCCTAAGAGTCTGCTTTGCAGATGTAGTTTCTTTATGTCACCATCTTTTATTTTGCCCCCCAGATCCACCTACAAGTCAGCTTCTTTTTTTATTCCAGCTGGTCTCACAGCCAGGTGCCATCCCCAGTGCTGTGACAACACAAACTCATTGCTCATCTCTGTTGCTTGGTGAGTTTTATGAAGACTCCACTTTTTATAGCCTTTGTGGTAGTGCTCCTTCAGGGGTAATCTCAGACCCAGGTTCGCAGGAAGAGTGGGGAAAAGGATTAATTCTAGTGTTTTAGAGGGCTAAATGTGCCTACTCCTTCCTGAATCATAATGGCAGATATTTTTGGTGATGAGTACACACTGCCTTTAGTGAGTACAAAGTGCATATTCCAGCCAATGGGTAAAATTTGTACAAAAACATCCCAGAAATTATTGCATTACAAATTTCACAACTAATATTTTAAGGCATAGCACTGAAGTGGTTGGAATGCTTTTTTCCTAACACTTGCTGTGATTTTTTTTCCTTTTTTTATTCACGACAATGTTTTTTATTTCAAAACTGTAATAAATTTACATGAGGAAGGTTAATTCTAGGAAATGCCAGAATGCAAACATCCAGACATTGTTACATTTCACAACTTGCTGGTCTGATGCTGACTCTCCTCTGTGATACTGTTTTTGTGAAATTGTCACAAGTGTGACTTAAGAGGGAAAAAAGCTTTGGCACCTTTAATTGTGTGAGAAGTAGGAAAAGACATTGGCTGGGGGTCTGCAGGGCCAGATTCATGATGAAGTGCCAGGCACAGATTTATTACTGTTGCTATAAGAAAAATTATGTGCTGTCTAATTCCAGGGTTGTAATTCCCCCCCATCAAGTTATGTCAATGACAAAACATCTACACTGTGAGGAGAAGGAGAAGGGCTCTCATGTCGGCTGAGTTTAACTTGAGAGGGATGGGGAAGAGCATGAGATGGGCTGGAAGAAGAAAACTGCTGGTTTGACCATGTTATTCCCAGCGAGTTTATCTGCAGGCAGCTGAGTGGAGATGCTTTCAAGGCCTTGCTGGCAGACTCATCCCTGGAACTGAAACCTGTCAGCATGTGATAATTTGTGTTATTCTATATTTAGAGCAGCAAGTCACGGCCACAGTTGTTCGCGGCTGGTCTTTAAACTGTCAAGGAGAAAGCAAGGCTTCCTTAGATGGGCCTGGAAGTCCCTGAACAATCTCTGCAGCATGGATTTTGTCGCTTCATTTCGCCTTGGCCAATCCCAGTGTTTGTTCTGACAGTCAAGCTCAAGGTGAGGAGAGGGTCTGTTGTAATTAACAACTCCAGATCTTTCTGTGGCACGTCTCTTGCTCAGCAGTACAGAATTGCAGATCCTCAGCTGGGATGGGTGGTGTTGGGTGGCCACAGGCTGTTTTACTGGGAGCAGCTCCACTCATGTGTGCCTCTGGATGCACACTCCACAGCTGACTCATTTCTGTACATCCCAAACCTAAACACAGTGATGGTCTGCATTGTATCTAATGGAACAGTTTTCTTCCAAATTATTTTCTTGACAAAATCGGGCTGGGATCCTGATTCTCTGCTTGAAAATTTTTTTTTTTTTTTTGCCTGGCTTTGTCACCAGACTCAGAGAGGACTGAAAAGACTGGAAATACTGTACCAGAATCATAGAACTAAATGAACACATCTCACATCCCCATTGATCTTGGGTCAAAATGTAACATTTCAACACGATTGAAGCATTTAGTTCAGATGTCCGCTCTTTAAAACAATATTTTTTTTTAACAAAAGAAACATCCATTTTCTTTTCAAAAGCATGTTTTGAGCAACAACATGACAGCTTTCAATTCCACGACTGTTACAAGTGGGACATGCTGATATTATCTGTTTCATTTTTTGCAGAGTAAAATCTGATGACAATCAGGAAACTGTCATGTTGGAAACTTTTTGCAAACCTTTCCCTGTCCCCCAGCAATCTGAAAAATATATTCTCCCCATTTCACCCCTCTCAACAGCACTTTGCTTTTTTTTTTTTACTTTTTTTTTTGGCCTGTCAGTCAAAGTGAGTGTAAGCTTGGCAGGCTGGCTAATCCTTGGCTTTTTTTCTGGGATCAGCTGTATGGCAAACCTCTGTGCTATGTATACCTGGCCTCCAAATAGAGGCCTGAGACAACCAAGGCATTTTCCATGAGTCATGGAGCAGCCACCAGATAGCAGTGCTATTCCATCTGTGTGGACAGGGGCTAGGCAGTGACCCAGCTTTATCTGTCACCTCTGTCCCATTGGCAATGCTAATACATCCCTTTCTGTGCTTTCTGAAATCTTTTCAAGTCTCAGAAAGACATGAAAGTGGGAAGGAAATGGAAATATTACCTCTCTTACTTCTGCCAAAAAATGTGAATTTAAAACTATTCACAGAAGAGAAAAATGCAATACTGACAGCACTTGGTAGCTGCTGAAAATGTTGAGTCACAACAAGGGATCTGTCTGTTTTCTGTTTGTTTCAGTGGCAGGTGAAGGAGGCTTGATTGAATTATTTTTTAAAGAGAGTGAGACAAGTGTTGATTTAGCAGTTTACTCATCAAAGTAATTCCACTTATAGAGCTGCAGGATTCCAGAAAAAAACTTGTTCACAAGCTGAAATTAATGTCCTGCATGCAGCAATCTAAGAGCTTTGCAGATTTTACCCATAACATAAAACAAAAAGTTATTTTGTAAGCAGGCTTCTACAGAAACTGGATTGCAATGTATTTTTTAGAATGAAATGAGGCAAAACAGTCATAAAGACATTGTCTTGTGAATAAATTTCAGTCAGAAAACTCATAACAGTGTATGAGCCAAATTAAGAGGTAGATGCAAGGAGAAGAGAGGAAATGAATTTTAAAATGAATGTTGAAAAGGACTGGAGATGATGAGGCAGGAACTTCTCTGAGAAACATCCTCTGCTCTGAAGGAAAGAGTCTAGCAGGGTGCAGGGAGCAGAAACCACCTCTGACAAAGTTGGCACAGCAAGTTCCTGCACACTGAAAGTTCTATTTTCATGCAAGGTGCAGCGATGTGCATTTTGTGCTGCCTCAGACAGTGCCTAGAAATGCTCCTTGCCCCGGTGAGTCCCACAAGAGCTCTGCAGCAATGGTGTGGAAGGGAGCGTGCTTGGAGGTGACAAGGGCCAATTTCCAAAGTTGCTGGCACCTAATTTATGAGCCTGGAGTGTGCTTACCCAGGACCTCCCTGATACACTGGCTAGCTGGGCTAACTAGCCCATGGCATAAAAGGCACGATTTCTACAGGTGCAGCGGGCATTGAAAGGCAGAAATATGTGGGCACAACTATGCCCGTCCCATTTAGAGATGATTTATGGGGTAAAATGCACCTCCAAGAGAGCAGGTGTCTGGGAGGGCAGCAAGCTGCTGAGTGTTTCTGCTGTTCATCCTGCAGTGTCTGGTTCCTTTGCTTTGCTCTCTGCCCTTGCCCAGAGAGCTGGGAAGAATCTAACAGTGAAAAAGAGAGAGATTAAGCTGAAAGTTTAAACTGCTAGGAAAGGATTTAAGATTTGCCAAGGAGTTGCAAAGAAGGGAGTGATCACAGAATTGTCATCATAAATTCGTTGAAGGGTTTGGGTTGGAAGGGACCTCAAAAATCTTCTATTTCCAAACTGCCCTGCCATGGGCAGGGACACCTTCCCTTAGCAATGACAAACTTCTGTCCTGGCTGGTGGATAAGCTCATTTCTGTGCTCAGATGGGCTGAGGGTGGAGGAGCAATGCCCTGCCACATCACAGCTGCCTGTGTGCCCAGCGCCCCCGGAAAGTGGAGCCCAAATCCTCATTGTGCATCCCAGAAGCACAGAGCTGGAATCAGCCAGGAGGTGTTCAGTACCTGGTGACACTGAGCACTGTGAGTTAATGCTGCACAGAAAGGTTTCAGGCACACATTTTGCAGCATTTGCAAACCTTGCATCGAGGAGAAAAGCTTTGGCAATTAAACTGAATGTCCCCAGAGAGCTTTTCACAGCTGTGCTGGTTTATGATGTGTTTGAGGTAAGGCCAGATGTATGAAGACACTTGCCAAGGATGCACATTATTTACATTCAATGTTTAATCCCGTCCCAGAGAAACATTGAATTTTTTTCTTGATAATATCTGTTGAGCTTGCCTACATTTTCTTTCTTCTATATGTGAATATTTGGGTCAATTAAGTCTTTCCATATGCATTGTTTATTCCTATTTTGAGCCTCCTTTTCTGTGATAAATGGGAGGGAAAAAGCAATCATGAAGAAAAATATATCAGAAAAAGAAAACTGAGAGAAAAGAGGAAGTGAAGAATATTAAAACAATGTTTCATATAGAATTTTTATTTTTAAAAAATCAAATAAATGAAACTATGTTCTAAAGAATAAACATTTGGTTTGCAAAGGAGATATTTCAAGGATGGGGAACTGAGGGACACAGTTTAGTGGTGGGTTTGGCAGTGCTTGGTTAAAGGTTGCAGTTAATGATCTTAAAGTTCTTTTCCAACCTAAATGATTCTGTGATTCCATTATTATGTAATAGTTTCTATAGAACTGTGTTTCATCCTCACTCTCACAAAACACCCTCTGATTTTGTTCATGGAACTTGAGAGCAAAATTCACTGCTCATATTTGCTACTTGCAAGTTGGAGATGAGATTTCCATCCTAGATGGAGCAACTGCTCTTCTGACTAACCCTCAATTCTGTCATCCTCTCCCACAGTTAAAAGCTAATGCTTGTTCAGAAGCTGTAAAACTTGTGATATCCTCTTTTTCTTTTGAAAATCCTGTACTTCTGCTACTGCTTAAATAAACAAGAGAAAAGCTCTTTTTGCTAATTTCTGGCTTGAGTGGAGAAGAAAGCTCCCAGTACTTAAAGATTTTTGTCTGTTAAAATAATTACAATAATTACATGATAAAATACTGCTTAGAAATAAGATAGATTAGCTCAATAACTGCTGTACTGCATTTGCAGTTGATGAGGCTTATTGTATTAATCAATGGCCTGCAACACAGAAAAATGGCAGAAGTGGGATGGCAAGTAAATGTATCTAAATTTCATAATTTGAAAGACTCTGGATGGATGTGCATCACTACTGATGCCAGTCTGGGTTTAAAAAACAGGGTGAAGTATGAAATATCATTTATCATATTAAAAAAAAGTGGAAATATATTAAATCTTCCATGCTGAATTCAATTCAGCAGCTCCTGAAATGTCAAAGTGCAGGTGCACATAAATAAACGGAATATTTCTTTTTAGATCCTGCAAGCAATTTTAAACATCTGCAGAAGTGAAACACAAGCCCTGCAAGCTGAAGAGGTGATGAAGATCTCTGAGTCTGGAAGCAGCACACAATTGTAAAATTCACCCCTGAAACCTCTGCTGATCCAGCCAGACTTTGCAGCAGTGGTGTAGGAAATGGGTTGGCTAATTCAAAGAGGTTCATGAATTTTCAATGAAATCCACCTAAAATCTTCCTTGGTATTGTGATATACTCAGCAAAGTAAAGTTCACTTTCAGTCTTCAGAAAAATTGGACTCACAAATACTGAGATGCCATAATAGCTCGATCTTACAGTATTTTTTAGCACCTATTTGAACATTCCCTGTGAATCTCACTAGAAAGGCTGCTTTTAGACCACCAACAGCTCTGCATTACAAAGAAATTAAATAATCTGTGTTGGCTATGAATAAAACTTCTAGTTAGCTGATGTTTCTTTGGAACAAGCTCAGAAGGAAACCTTCTCCCACAACTGCTGTGGACCCATCAGTAACTGGATGCTCTGGAACAGGAATAGGACAAAGCTTTTCAGTGAGCCCAGTGAAACAATATCCACATTTCTGTCTCTGGCATGGGCAGACAGAGCTTTTTGCAGCAATAAAACTTGTCAATAAAACATGTTATTTAGACTGCTTGGATACCAAGGTCCTGTTGTTTCCCAGAATATTTATCAGAACATGGGTGTTGCTACACATCACCTGATTTTCCCTGCCTCTCTGTGTTAAATCCTAGCATACCTTCCTAGAGGAGAAAATCTGTGATGGAGCACAGTTCTGGGGACAGTCTCCTTCAGAGCACATTGTATCTAGGCTTCAAGAGGAGAATTTCACATGCCCAAATTATTCTGTCTGTGGAAACTCCCCTGAGAAGATAAATGGGCATTGACTTTAGTGGGATTCTCAGAGGCCTTTGGTCAAACACTGTGTGTATATTTAATGGGATAGGGGCTTTATCTCCTTATGGCTGTAGAACATAGAAAGCATTTGTCAGTACTTGATCAATAATAAATAATGTTGATAACAAGTGCCAGGATGCAATGAAAATTAACCTTCATTTTCATTGCCAGTTAGAAATATTTATTTCAGGCAAGTGTGGTGGGCCAGGACATTAAATCATCCAGTGATAATTCCATGCTAAAGAACTACATGCAGGTATTATTTGTGACTGCAATGGTGGAAAAAATCAGTTGGGACAACACTTCCTCTCCTCTTAAATTTAAAATATAGTGCAACATTCTTATGACAGATATTTATTTTGTTAAATATGTTCTTTCATTCAGGATGGGGCAGGAATCTGTACCCCAAAGGTGCAGGGGTGGCAGATTCTGACTGTGACTCTTCCCATCTCTCTGGGCAAAAGATTGGGATTCAGCTATGCCAGCCCTAAACTAGTGAGCATCTGCCTTTCATTAGCAGCCACAAAAGTGCACAAATTGAAACCAGGGAGCCCCGAATTGTCAAAAACACCCAGAGGTGTTAAATCACTGAACAATGTGATGACACATTTGTTCCTACCAGGCCTTGAAATGTGAGACCCTCTTGTGATGCCACCAGGCGCGCTTTACGGCCGCTTTTAGGACAGTCACGCTTTAAGGCCGCTTTTACGACACCTTTTACGACAGTGTTGCTTTACGACCCCTTTTACGACAGTCGCGGGTTACGGCACATTTTACGACAGTCGCGCGTTACGACGCCTTTTACGACAGTCGCGGGTTACGGCACATTTTACGACAGTCGCGCGTTACGACGCCTTTTACGACAGTCGCGGGTTACGGCACATTTTACGACAGTCGCGCGTTACGACGCCTTTTACGACAGTCGCGGGTTACGGCACATTTTACGACAGTCGCGCGTTACGACGCCTTTTACGACAGTCGCGGGTTACGGCACATTTTACGACAGTCGCGCGTTACGACGCCTTTTACGACAGTCGCGGGTTACGGCACATTTTACGACAGTCGCGCGTTACGACGCCTTTTACGACAGTCGCGCTTTACGGCCGCTTTTACGACACCTTTTACGACAGCTGAGACTGCAAAGAGCCTGCCCAGCACAGGAGACTCCCACCTGGCTCAGGGAGAGGAAATCTCAGTCAGGAATACCTTGGAAACAGGGCTATTCATCAAAGCAGCATTTCCCTCCTGTCACTGTGGAGCTGTAGAGAATTGCTGCTGCCTCCTGTACATATCAACCTGAAACACGGGGCAGACAGTTTGAGAAAACCTATAAAGTCCTAAGGGTCTCCCTGAGCTGCTTCATGTTCTCATCAGCCATACAAGCAAGGTCTTAGGTGGGTGGTTGTTCCAGGGTTCTCCTGAAGGAGTGAAGGGCACCAGTGAGTGTCTGCCAGCGCATTTCAAGGTCCTGTCACTGCCTTTGGGAAGAGGAAAGGTGTTGTTCCTCACAGCAGCAGGTTGCTGTCCTGGAATGGGGAGCAGCACAGATTTCTGTTTCTCCTCAGCTGCAGATGTGGTGGAGTGGGGTTGGGTGAAGCTGCCTTGGACTTCCCACACTGTGTTGTGTTCCCCACACAAACACGAGAACATCCCCTCTATTTATTCCCCTAAAATCACCCCATCAAAAGCTGGTTGCTTTTCCATCCACCTGCATCTTGGGTAGTTACTAGAAGCAAGGGACATACAGAAGTAACACTTCTCTGAATCAAATGTGTTTCTGCTCTGCAAAGGCATAAATCAAGAGCCAACAGGTGGGGTGTGAAATGGCAGAAGAATCAGGACTGGGAGCGGTAAGATCAGAGCAGTCAGAGCCAGTAAAAAGCTGATGCTGGAAGAATTAGATCACCACAAGCCAAGGGGAATTTAGCCTGCAGTGAAGCTCTTGCAGGTAGTGCAGCCCAGAGCTCCTCAGCAGCTCTCTCCAAAGAGGGGCTTTGATGTCTGTGTCGGTGCCCCGGTTTCGCAGCAGTCAGCAGGATTGCTGAGGCACTGAATGTCAGAGGTACAGGGCTGGCACAGCTGGGACTGCAGCCAAACCAGCTAGAACACAGCCAGCAAGTGCTGATCCCATCTCTATCAAGGCAGCTATCCCAACAGCTCAGCATGGAAATCTGACTGGCCCAACCAGTTATGCAGAAGAGCTGTGGTGTAAGGATGCAAAACAGACTCAGTGGCTGAGGAAGGATCCAGACTGGGGCATCTTTGTGCCCCTTTGTTTGTGCTGCAGCCCACGGTCAGCTGCTGCTGTCTGCACCAATCCTCCCTGTGAGTTACTGCCAGTAACCCATCCTGAGGACAAGGCAAATCAAACGAGAAAATGGGCAGAGTCTGAGCACTCCTGTTCCTTGGAGAAGCTCTCCTTGGAGGCGTCGAGTATCTTGTCTCTACCTAACAGGTTCTTAATGCAGCCCTGTCCTGGCACTGAGTCAGAAGCTCTGAAAGCAAAAAGGGCACCTGGAGCACACGTGATATTGCTGATTCAGCACTCTCAACACATTTATTTTGCAATTGCACAGTGCTGCAATTGCACTCAGTGGCTGCAATCCAGCTTGAGGAGGGCATGCACAGACAAACAAAGTCTCTGCTCCAAACAATTCAAATTTTCACTTTTCTACTACTACAAGCTACTTATGGATGATTAGCAAACAGACTAGCAAATAGACAGACAGATGGACTTTCTTACCTCCAGCCTCTGCTGAAGTCCTTCCTCCCTTTGAAAAATCATTTATCTTCTCTTGAGGTAGTTTTGCCTTTTTTTTTTTTTTATTTTTAATTGATCAAATGTCTTTTGAAACTTCAGGTCTGTTTTTCCTGCTTTGTTGTGGAAGCAAATAAGACAGGCTTATGGCTCCATGTAAATTTTCAGCCTTGTTTATAAATTGCTTGTGATTGATTAAGTAATAAAAATGCTTTTAAGACAGGGAGGTAAATCTCCCAGCTAATTGTTTAGTGCTTTACATCATAACCTTGTTACAGAGACTGGGCTGAATAGCTTTGCTAATTCTGCCTCTTAAGAGTCACACTGGAGCTGTAATCCCAGTTTGCTGCTCTGCCCTGACCACTGAAAGACACAGACCATAATTAATGGGTCAATAAACAAACTGAGTGATGCATCTGAAACATGAGAACAAATCTTTCCTTTTCAAAGGTGAGCTCTGAGGTGAAGATGATTTCTCAGGCAGGAACACTGCCAATTTCCAGCATGGTCTGGAAGAAATACAGCAGGAACATGGCCCCTCTGCCTTTCAACCACTTCCCATCTGCCTCTGTCATGGAGCCTTGGGCAAAGAAATCAGCAGCACTGAGCTGGGTGTGCTAAGAGCAGGTAAAATGAAGATTTAACTGGGGAAGCTGCTGTGATTCATATGCAAAATGTCTTCACTCCATGTTGTTTTCTCTTTTTGATACAATGCAGTGACCCAGTTCACACATTGGACTTTAAGGACCATGAAAATACCTACAATAAATGATTTAACAGGAGCTCAGTAATCCTGGATTTATTTCTACCTAAACTACCAGAGAGGAAGCAAGTGCTGTCCATTGACTGAATGCTTGAGATGGTTCCTCTAAAAAATGTTGAATGGAGAGAGAGTTCTGGTACTAATCTTGATATAGTTCAGTAACACATGTGATAACCTATAATAACAACCATGATTTCAGGCTCATTCAGAACTAGATCAGATCAGCCTCTTGGATGACATGAGCTTTTGTTCACAACAAATACAAAGCTGCTGGCAAATTCAGCATCAGCAAAGTACCAGCCTCCTTCCTGGGCTCCCCGAATCTGGGGGAATAAACTCATTTCTACCCTCTCCTGTTGTTGTTGTGTTGTTTTTTTTTTAACAAAGAGGTCAATTAGTCTCTTGATTCTGTGGTCCCTTCCAGGCATTCATCAGTGGCAGAGGCAGGAGGCTGATTGCTGGGGCTGATTGTGGTATTGGACAGCTGATTAGAGGGACTTAATTGTGAGGACTAGAAAAAGGCTAAAAAGCCACCAAGCCTTCAGACTTTCAGGGAGGATGGTCCTTGCTTCTGTGGAGCATTTAATGGCACCTGGACCAGCATCTCTTCCTCCTTGATGGATGCTCCCTAAGTGCAGAGATGTGTTTGGGTGAAAGTAAGCTCAGAATTGAGCCACTTTCTCGAAGATGTTTTTCTGGGAGGGAAATGGACCCTCCTTGATGGATGCTTCCTAAGTGCTGAGATGTGTTTGGGTGAAAGTAAGCTGAGAATTGAGCCACTTTCTTGAAGATGTTTTTCTGGGAGGGAAATGGAGGTGGTTTTCTCATAGATCTAATGTTCCCAGCTGGGCCCACACAAGCAGCCCCATCCTGGTGCTGCCAACACCTTCAGCTGACAGCCTCCCTGTGAGGTGATGCTGAGGGAGGTGCTTGGGACTGCAAATGGTTGGATGATCTGGGCCAGGTGTCCTCCCTGTGCAGGCTCACGTGTCTGAACAGGTCCCTCAAATTAGCACTTTGATTTTTGCACACCTGCATGGTAAGAGATAAATGAGAGAAAAAGGAGACTTTTTTTTTATCATTAAAATCAAAGCAATGCTCCAGCACACAGAACCTGCCAGCAGGCAGTTCTGCCTTTCATGTGCTCACAGGCTCCTTGGTGTGGCATGACACAGTGGTCCCCCAGTGCTGGAGCTAGAGTCTTAGAGAAAAGAGTTGTAAAGACCTCTATATATTTTTTCATACACCTTGTATCCAGTTTACATATAAATCTCCTTAATCATGTACATTCTTATACCTCCTTTTCAGTGGCAACAGCGTTTACTCATTCAAATTTGGGCCATGTTTGCATTAACCTCACTGTCATGGCTTCATTATTATTAAAGCTGATGCTTGCAGGTGTCTTATCAAAATGCCCAGAATTAAAACTGTCTGAGGTTTGGTTTACCAGCATTCTACTCCAGTAAGCAACCAGATTTTATAGTCTGCTCCTCAGCTGATGCAAGGTCAAAGTCAAGCCTTCAATTAATGCAAAGCAATGCTACCTGATCTAGCTGAAAATCAAACAAAAATCATTCTGTTTTAATACCTATTCTAGGTATTAAAACTCATAATGAGTGAGGCTTCTTGGGGTGGACCATATTCTCTGCAGCATGCCCTGCTCTACTGCTGGAAAACCTTTGTGTCATTGCTAAGACCCAACGCAGCCTGACTGAAGAGAGCACCAGGAGACTGAGTGCAAAATGCTGCAATTTTCCTGTGCCTGGCTTTACTCAGCTGTACACACCTCAGAGAACTCTGTGTCCTTACTGGCTGCTTTATCCCTCTCCTCTGAATCTTAATGATATATTAACAGCACTAATCAGCCCCAGATGTAATAAGTCACAAGGGAGTGTTTTGCTGCCTTGGCCCCCACTTGCACGTGCTGGTTGATGCAGTTCAAGCAGCTCTTCTGCATCCTGGTGCAATGAATGCATGGCAATGTCTCAGTCACAGAGTTAGGCGGTGATGCTGCCTTGAACTGAGAGAGTTGCCTTCATACTTTCTTGTGCTCTTAGAGAAGATTAATGAGAATTCATACTGAGGGGGAAAAAACATAATATTTTATTTTGCTGGCAGCATGCACATATAATAGAAATATCTTTTTTAATAAAAATCAATGATGACTTAAAATACACAGTAAATGTTGTAACATTAATAAAAGATGCGACACATAAAATTAGACTTAAATGTGCAGTTTTCCCAGCTATTTACAGCCCACATTTCAGATCTGATCATGCTTCCAGCAGAGTGAAATGGTCTAAAACAGCTGTCAGATGAAATAAAATAAATACTGCCTCAGTGCAAATAAAATAAAACAGCATCCCAAAAATTCCTGATTGAATTCCGTTGTCACCTCCCCATAAAGTGAAGAGGAGTAAGAATGCAGGTCTCAAGCACAGAGGAGGGTCACAACAAGCAGAGTTCTGTTGTGGTTTAACCCCAGTTGGACACTCAGACCCCTGTTCATGCCCTACTTTATGTACTGAGCAGGACAGTGGGTTTTTCTTTCCCTTTTTATCTTCTCCTGTGTGAGTCAAACAGCCCCAATCCCTTCACTGCTTCTTGCGGGTCCTGCTGTTCCCTGCTCTCCTCCAGCTGATCCAGGCAGTGCCTGGCACAGGCTGCAGTTCTCAGCTGAGCCTGCACCAGCCCAAAGTCAACAAAAAGCTGCTCTTGTGCATCCCACAGGCCTTACTGCTGTTTGTGTCCCAGCATGGTTTGTCCCTTTCTCAGTAGTGTGATATTTTTGCCTCTTTTTCTGCTTAGTGGCCATTCCAGATCCCCTTCCATGCAGTTATTTCACCATTTGTTGCCACTTTGTACTTATATTTTTTACCCTCCCTGCTGCATTTTAAGCCTGTCCTGTGGAGTAAATTCGCTTGCTCTGGATAGAATCTTGGGACTAAATTTAATAAGTTTTCTTTCTATTTTATCACTCAGGTTATTCATGAAAATATTGAGCAGCGCCAGAATTAAGAGGCACCATGTAAATCCTCCGTGAGACTTATCCTGCTAGTCCAACAATGAGCCATTTATTATTCTGGATATGGCTTGTCAAACAGCTCTTCACAAAAAAGATGAGTATGTTTCTTTACTTTGTCATGAGCAACAGCAGTTAAAACCTTAGAAAGTGAAAATACAGCTTAGCTACTGTGTTTGCTCAGGTACAGAGACTCTGGAAGGATGGAATAACTTACCATGATTTTCTTAACATATATAACAAAATGTATATACACAGTCCTTGTCTGCTAACACCCCAACAGTGAAAGAAGACTGCAGAACGGATCTCAGTGCAAGAGGGAATTTCCTAGCACAGAAATGTGTGGATGCACCCCAGAGAAAGATGAACCCCCTAAGGATGGGCAGAAACGAGTGAGGAAGGGACAGGCAGCTCTCTCCCTGTCTGTGAGTCAAACCTGGAGCTTGTAGCAGTGATTTGTGCTGGTGCCATGGTAACTCTGAGGACACGCAGAGACAAGAGCAGCAGCAAAGGCAGTGCGTACTCTGTTCAGTGATTTGCACCTCTCTTACCCAAGGAGGCAGGAGCAGCATGGAAGGACCATGTGTCTCACACTGGGTCAGAATAATCTCCCCTGGTGAACCCTCCTGGCTGTGACTCTGCCAGCTGCAGTGAGCTGCTGCTTCTGGATAAAGAGACCAAGGTCTGGATAGAGACACAGTCACTGTCAGTTTTGCAGGGCAGACAGGCCACTGAGAGAAAAAGAGGGATGCCCAGTCTGGTGTCTTGGGTTCCTTGTGCCTCTAAAAAAGACCCTGTAATTACAATTCTAATTGTAAATTAGAATTGTCACCTTCTTGCAGGGGGCACTGCTGTGCTGGAGGGAAATTTCCAGGGACTGCAGTATGCTTTAGTTCAAGACCTGGTTAAACAGAGTTCATTTAGGGAGAGAGAAGGTGATGTCCCTATTCTGTTTCCCCTACTTTCCTTATTTAATATCATCACTCCTAGCAGTGCACTTGGGTAGTTGCCCTCTGTGCCCTCTAAATACTTTAATTCCATCCTTGATTATTTATACCCCTTGATACACAGGGACTTTTATCACAGACCCTGCTAGTCATTGGCTATCCATGTGGCCTATTTTTAGCAATGTTAATCTTTCCTCCAAAGTCATTGCCTTGAGTACCCTGATCATTCCAGCTGCTCTTCGCTGAGCTCCCTCCAAGTTGTTGGCAGGACACACCCCATCCACAGACTTTTATTTTTTTTTTTAAGATTTCCTTTGTGCTTTAATGCCAACTAGCATGAGACAGCATGGAGGTGTGAGTCCTGGAAAATGCAGAATTAGGGCTGTGGGGTGTGTTCCAACCTTGGCAAGTTTGGGGAGCTGCAGGGTGTCGAGGGGATTGGAGATGCTGAGCAGGAAGAGAGTTGTTCTATTTCAAGTGTTAGCAACAAGACCTGAAGTTATAACAACTCACCTGTTTCAGGGCATTGCTCAGAACCGAGAACTGAGAGCTGTGGATCATTTTTAACCAAAAAGCATCACTGAGTTCCTGAGATTTCAGCATCACCTTGAGCCTGTGAGGTTCAGTGCGCAGCTCCCTGTGGCTTGTGGCTGGGTAAGGTCTCACAAGGACCACTCAGTCTGACAGCAAGCACCTGCAGCTTCACACTTAATCTTTCCTGTTTGCTGATCTAAATTTGAAGACCATTTTAGGCCTCAGAGGAATTGTGTAAGTCACACCTCCAGTTTCTCAGCCTTCTACTCAAAGTGAGAACACCTTTCACATCTTGCATAAGCAGGGTGAAAAGCAGTGCCCCTCCCCACCCTGCTCTCACTTCATTAGACTGGGATTAATTTAATAAAGAAAAACATCACATGTTTATTTATTTTATTTGTATCATATTTTCATGTTCCTTTTTTTCCAAGAAGCAGACAGAGGCTGGAAAATTGTCCTTCTTGTACTGTTACCATGGAGAGAAAAAAAGCCCATTACCATTGTTATTAAGGCTTTTCATGTTATCAGTCAGAAGCAGGGAGCAAGCTACAGAAATGTCCCTGACCTAAAGCACAAGCAGACATGCAGTACAGCAAAGCCAGGAGATCCATCACCCTGTGCTTGTGCTCAGGGCAGCTCACCCTAAAAGCATTTGCAAGATCTAAATATTCCTGCTTAGCTCAAATCTTTGATGGAGGTGGAAAGAAGGACCCAAATCTAAGAAATTAATAATTTTGGGAGAATCTGCGGCTGGGCCAAAATGATGCAATCTGGCCCATCTCTCAAAAGCCCACAGAGACAGAGAAGTCAGTGCTCTTTTCCATTGTTTATCTTATTCTCCCACTGCTTTATATCCCAAGACAGTTCTGCTTTGAAGTAGAAATAAAGACTGATGTCATTGGTGCCCAATATCTAAAAAATTGGCACAGCCAGGAGTTCATCTCCACTTGCATAATTTCACTGATTCCAGTAGGATTTACAGCTCCCAGTCCCTGTGCTGAGAAGAATAAAGCTGGTGCAGTCTGGCTCTTCTTTATGATCCCTCTTAAAGTTTATGTCTTCAAATATGGTCTGGTTATGAGTTAACAATACTGAGAAGATCAATACCAGAGTCTGACTAGGGGAGCTCAAAACATGTTCATAAAAGTTAAATTAGAATCATAAAATGATTATGGGCTCCTGCCTTTTTTTTTTCTATTATTATTTTTATTTTTTTTTTATCTTGACTCTGCTACTTGATTTGGGTGGCAGTTTGCTGGCTGCCAGAGAGGTAGCTCCCATCTGTCCTCCCCTCCTCTTCACTGTCTCTGCATTCTAGACAAAAAAGGGCTGGAGCAGAGCTGCATGGACACCCCTCCAGAGCATTTCAGTGGGGCTCAGGTCATATTTACCTGCTCTCCGTTTTTATCATACTTTTTCTGAAGCAGGGCCTTAGCAGGTGGCTTCAAAAATCACAGGAAATAGTGAGAAACACAAAATATATTCACAATCTTTATTGCAAAAGCATTGCAGGCAGTGCCTGACACCTCTAAGGCCAGGACAACATCTTCCTTGTTTTACACCATCTCCAACGCTTGTCACAAAGGAGAAACACTTTTGCTATATCCTTTTATTGGTTTGTTTCCTCCCTATCTTCCCTTGAACCACCTCAGTTTCATTAGGAGGAGAGCACAAAATTGAGGTTAAATCATAGAATCACAGAATGGTTTGGATTGGAAAGGAATGTTAAAGTTTCAGCCTTCCTGCCATGGGCAGGCTGCTCAGAGCTCCATCCAGCCTGACCTCCAACACTCCCAGGGATGGGGCAGCCACAGCTTCTCTGGTGATGTTTCTGCAAGTCCACAGTGACATTTCTGTGAATAACCATATTATAAATCAGCTGATGGCCGTATGGGCCTTGTCTCCTTCCAGGCCTTCTCCCATTGCTGTATGTTTAGCATACTTGTCCATTGCCAAGAGTGGACATTACCCCAGTTTATCAGATGTCAGAGAGGGACACAGAGCAAAAAAATGACCCTGTGGAGATGAAGAGGGAGCTCTGGGATGCAGCACAGGGTGGAGGCACTCCTCAATATCAGAGCATCTTCCTTTCCCATGCCACGGTTAACTTCTCCTAAGGAGTGCAGTTCATGTGAGCTCGTGTGAGCTTCTGCACGTGGGTGTATCATGTGAGATATCCAAATGCTCCTGAGGACTACCTGGAGTAACCTTGCTCTGCTTCTAACAAAAAACACTGCTCAGTGATTTACATTCCTTTGTAATCTGATGCAGTGATTACAAAAATCTCTTCATTGTAGTTTTTCCCTTTAACACAGCAACCCATGACCCCCGTGCTGGGTTTGAGGGGAAAATGTCAGCTCTTCATGTGGAAATGAATCAGGCACCCCGTGTAAACATCAGGGGGAGCAGGGAGCTGACAAGGACCTGAGCAGGGGAACATGAAATGGGCTTTAATCTGATCACAAGCCTCTCTTCCAGGGAGGTGAGCTGTGGGCTGCCAGGTGCCCTAGATGGTAGAGACAAGTCCCCAGGTACGGATTGCAGGCTCAGAAGGATTAAAGGAAGGAGCTGGCAGGTGATGGTATTGTGCTGTTTTGCTGTGGTTCAGCACAGAAGGCAGCCCTGGCACCCTCCATGAGCCCTGTTTCCCATCACCAGCCCTTTCCCTTGCATCACTCCTTCTTCTCCCACATCCCAGTGCTTGGAAAGGGTAAGGCCAGTCTAATTTCTCTCTTTTTTTTTTTTCCCTGCAGTTTCTCTGTTATGAGCTAGGACCAACTTCTCATCCTATTTAACCTACCAGTGGAGACTCAAAGAGGAATTGCAGGGCTCCTTGACCTTTGAGTGCAGATTTTCTCATCCTTGAAGCTGCCACAGAGCCAGTGGGCTCCTGCTCTGTTCCCTGCATCTGAGGCCTGGTGCAAACTCCCTGCAGCCCATGGAGGAGGGAGCTGGCAAGGCATGGACCAGGGAGATCAGCTGGGAGGAGCACACTACTCCAGTAATCCCATTTCCAAAGTGCCCACTTGCTGGGGGATGGTGTCCCTTCATTTAATGCCTTCAAGGACAAGAACAGGGAACAAAAGGAAATAAAAGGTCATAGAGGGTAGGTGGGGAATAGCCTGGGTGGTCCCAGGTCCTTTCTGGGATAGGAGGACACAGACACTGATCCTGAATGGACTGTTGAGATGCTTGGGGAGTCAAGGACCAGATTCCTGAGTGCCTCACTGAAGGAAGGGGAGTCGAGCAGGGAGCTGCCTTGCAGGAGATGGGAGAAAGGAGAATTGTTTGGATGGAGCAGGATGGTCACTGCTAGGATGGTCACTGGGCAAGGGAACACAGCAGGAGCTGCTGGAGGAGGAGATTTTCAGGTTTCTCTTAAGACAATGGGTCTGCCTTTGTGGAGAGAAATGAACTTGGGGGCTAAAAGTGTGCAACATCCTGCACTGGTGTGCTACAGAGCAGAGCTGACACTGCTGTGTGCTCACTGTGTGTGCCAGGGCAGGCTCCACCTGGGTCCTCACTGATTCCTGAGTGCCTCACTGAAGGAAGGGGAGTCGAGCAGGGAGCTGCCTTGCAGGAGATGGGAGAAAGGAGAATTGTTTGGATGGAGCAGGATGGTCACTGCTAGGATGGTCACTGGGCAAGGGAACACAGCAGGAGCTGCTGGAGGAGGAGATTTTCAGGTTTCTCTTGAGACAATGGGTCTGCCTTTGTGGAGAGAAATGAACTTGGGGGCTAAAAGTGTGCAACATCCTGCACTGGTGTGCTACAGAGCAGAGCTGACACTGCTGTGTGCTCACTGTGTGTGCCAGGGCAGGCTCCACCTGGGTCCTCACTGATTCCTGAGTGCCTCACTGAAGGAAGGGGAGTCGAGCAGGGCGCTGCCTTGCAGGAGATGGGAGAAAGGAGAATTGTTTGGATGGAGCGGGATGTTCACTGATACTCTTGAGCAAGGGAACACATCAGGAGCTGCTTGAGGAGGAGATTTTCAGGTTTCTCTTGAGACAATGGGTCTGCCTTTGGGGACAGACACACTCAGGGGCTAAAAGTGTGCAACATCCTGCCCTGGGGTGCTGCAGAGCAGAGCTGACACTGCTGTGTGCTCACTGTGTGTGCCCAGGGCAGGCTCCTCCTGGGCTGCTGCTCTCCATAACCCCACTGTTCAGCACCCCTCCTGCTCCCACAGCAAACACTGAGGCAGCTCCTGGTTCAAAGGCTCTGTGAGGAGCAGAACCTGTCAGCAGATACCCACAGAGCTCACCCTGCTGCTGCCACACACAGGGCTGTGGGCAGGCTCTGGCTTTGGGAAGTGCCTGTGCAGCTCTGGCACAGCAGCAAGCACCACAGTGGGTGGTCACCTGCAGCCTGGCAGCCCAAGCAGAGCAATGATGGTGATTAGCCTTGCAGCCAGACTGCTGCTGCAGGCAGCTTTGATCTTGGGTCATCTCCCTGAGCGCTGCTCCAGCAGCAGGGAAGGGAGAAGCAGCAGAGCTCTGAGCAATCCCACAGTGCCTGGCTGAGCTCTCCTGCCTGATAAGGAAAAATTGAATTTCTGTTCTCTGACCTCTAGATCAGATTCTTTTCCCCACACTGAGCTTATTGCAGATCAATGGTTTTTAAGTGCTGACATAAACACAAATATTACAGCTGGACAGTTGGTAATAGAGGCTGTTTATTACAGCAGCATTCCTCAGTAAGATGCAATTATGTCCACACTTACATGGCTCCTTTCAGCTGAGGAGCTCAAAGTTGCAAAGCCTCACAAGACCTTGTGATGTGAATCTAATGCTATTGCAGAAGGCAAGAGAGAACAAAGAGGCTGAACATGAAGGCACAAAGCCATGTCCTGTGGCTCTACTGTCTCACATGAAAGCCTCTCTAGCCCAGCCTTGTTTCTCCTGTGGGCATGACAGTTTGAAACTGTATGTATTCTTTTCTTCAAACCTATTGCCAGTCTGTGGTTTTATTTGTTCCAAACAGCAACCATGACAACCTATTAATGTGTTCACAAAGATCCAATAGCATCCATGGAGTCAAGTACCATTTTAACATCAACAACAAGGAGTTAATGAGGTATTGCTCAGTCAAGCCATGTGAAGAGGAAAAGAAATCCTTCCATTTCACATCCTACAATGCTCTCACCTTTAGGAGAAAGATATAGGGTGCCAGCATTGCTACCTGATTTTCTCAAGTGCTTCCAGGCTCCCTGGGAACTCAGTAACAATGCTGAAAATTAGACCTCTACCTGCAGATTGATCTACACTTTTTGTTACAAAGAGATCCACAACCTTCACAAATATGTAGGAAGATATTTAAAATGAAAAATGACGAGACTAGAGTACAAAGGAGATGTAAAAGCTTTTTGAAACAGCACACTCTGTTCCCAACCCTGTGCTTGCTTTCTCAGCTGGTGTTGCTGGAGAGGGTTGGGAAACTGGAGGTCATTGCAGGTGCTTGCAAAAGTGTCTGGGGGTTTGCTTCAAAATGAAAGGTTGCTTCTCTCATTTCCTCACAGACTATGGCCAAAGAGATCTGAAGATTGCAAAGCCCTGGGAAGGCAGCCCAGCATTGCCTGGGAGCATGAGCTGAATTGAAAGTTTCAATATTCCTCTTTTTTGTTGCGATTATTTTGCAACCAGCGTTTACAAAGAGCTACACAACTCTTTGAAACCCAATTCACTGGTGCAAAGAGAAGAGTGATTAAAACAAATCCAAATACCAGATGGTTTGGGGATTCGAGAGAGTCTAAAGATTCACATCTCTATTGTGAGGTGAAAACCACTTTTATTACTTGAAAATCATTAACACCTCAAGGGCTTGGTTCTCAGGGAAGCCATGACTGCACTGGGGTGTCTCGTTGCTAGTCCTTGTGTGGTGCTCTCTCCCCCTAGAAATACATCCACACACTCCAGTGTGTCACTGTCCTTTCCCCCCTTTTACCATGGGACAGCTGGAAACCTCCTTGTGTAGTGACCCAGGCCAGTTTTCTGTGTGTTGTCTGCTTTGTGTTGATTTCTCACTGTGCACAGACATGTGCTCCCATGATGCTGGATGAGGGGATAGGGATGCTGGAGAAGCCATTGAGAGAAGAGACAAGGACCACTGTCTTTTTGTATTAAAAAAAAAAAAAAAAAGAAGAAGAAAAGATAATCGTTGTCTCCTTTGTCACAGGACAAGTTTCATCAGTATAGGAGAACCTTCCCCATGTCACACTTTCTGTAGGAATAACACAGCAGTTGTCAGTCACACAAGGCTTGTCAATCTGGCCCGTTTCACCAAGACTAAATTTGTTTTGCAATGTGAATAAATTAAGGCGGAACTGAAAAATTCCTGTATGAGGATTAATTAATCATTTGGAGAGACCCCTGGGCTCCCAGGGCTCTACCACAGGGCTCCTGGAGCATCTTCAGTGTGTTCTGAAAGACAGCCAATAAGCAGGATCTGATTCACTGCCTGAATTAATCTGTATGAATGGCTGTGGGATCCATTTGAAAGCAGCATTGAGAATTGGCCTATAAAAAGGCAGCCCAATTTTTAGAGGAAGCTCATTTGGGAAATGAATGAGGACTTTACAATCTCCTTCAGCCATAAAAAACCATACACATCTCACACTGCTGCTTGCCTATTTTAATTAAACCAATAATTAAATTTTAATGAAATGAAGGTTTTGCTGAAAAAGAGTCAGCAGTGATTGACGAGTTCTTGGTTGGAGGAGGGAGGTGAAGTAGATATATCAAGCCATGGGGCTCCCCTTCCCCAACAAATTTTGGAGGGAATACATGGAGAACTGGATTCACATAATGAGCTGAAGAAGAAACACTTATGATAATGAAGTTGCAAGGCAGTTTGCTTCCTGTGGCTCTCCCTGGCTCTGTGTTTGTTTCCCCACTTCCACCAGGATAAGCCTGAATTCACAAGGTTTTGACTTCCACCCGAGAGCCCAAGTCTGTATGAATGCCAGCACTGTCCCACCAGCAGCCTGCAGGGACAAGTCCTGGAATAATCAACACTTGGCTTGTGTTGGGAAAGGTGGAGGAATGAACCTTTGTGGCCACTCTTAATTGAAGCTGGTCTCTGAGGCAAGTTTTCATTAGAAATGAGTCAAAGCCCTCATGATTTCACTGAGCCTGTCTCCAGAACAAGGCAGATGCACACAGAAGCTTGCTGGGACAAACCAAGGGCTCGCCAAATGCTGCCCAAAGGACAAAAGGGTGCAGATGTTCAGATGAACACTCAGGCATCAGTAATAAGCCCTGCCTGCTTGAAACACTGACAAATGTGCACCTGGCCACAGACTCTCTGACTTTTGGGAGAAAAATGCAACAGCTGAATAGATGACAACATTTTTTCCTTTCTGTCCCAGGTATTACTGCTTTGGGTTTTCCTGTGGTGGCACTGGGGGCTGTGTGACCTGTGCTGTCCCCTCCCCTTTGCCACCGAGGCTGGACATGTCCTTGAGAGACTCTTCCCTGGCTTTGCAAAGTGTAATCTGCAAAAAAATTGTCTCACTCCCCAGGAAGGGGTTGTGAGGCTTGATGGATTAATATTTGCTGCATTTTGCATGTGTCAAGAGCTATTGATAGGCACACCAGGGAATGCACCAGGCACATCCACAGCTAAAAGGATGAGCTGCCACAGCTTGAACAAAAGGAGCAGCCTGGGGTTTGTTAGAAATTGTGTCATGTTCATAGCAACCACCACAGGTCTGAGCAGGAAGGGCCTGGAACATTCCAGCACTGGTGGGTCACATTATTGATGTGTTCAGAGATTATGTGAAAATGGCATTGGATGATTTTTATTCCAACAGCCGTTCTTTAATTTAGTTTCATTTGGAAACATGATTGAGAAGATCCTTCCCTTTCCGATTTTGTTCCCTTGCCCTAAAAACTTACAAGCTCATTGGCCTTTTTCAAAATGAGTTTTACAGAGAAGCAGAAATCCCAAAGATAATGTAGTTACTAGGGTTTTAGGAAAAATAGGTGTCTGGGTGTGAGACGTGTGATGTACCACTGGTGAGGAAAAGGGCTTTCCTAGTACACTCTGGAGGCTCTGTGGACCAGGAAAGTGTGGAAAGGATTGCCCCAAGCACTTCAGTTGGAAAGATTGCACTCCCAGCCACAGCTGGTCAGCTGTGAAACTGCATTCAGTAAGAAGCCGAGCTTCAGTAACTCTATTGCTCCCAGAAACAGCTTTTGCCCAGGATGATTTCCACAGGGCCTGTGCTTTGACAAGAAGATTCTTCTGAAATTGTACCAAACCATCTTCTTCAGCAGGTCTGCAGAGGTTCCTCCAGGGAGGCAGAGTAGGGAAAAAAACTCTTGGATGGGGAGAGGAAGCAGAAGCTGGAGCCAAAGATAGGATCTGTGAGCATAATATGGCTCCTGTAGCAGTGTGTGTTTGCTCTGTGTTCTGGGATGTGGGAAACTGGGCCAGTTTTCTGAACTGCTTCCTTCCTTTTGGCAAAAAACCACTGCTCTGCACATCCACAGGGCTGAGAGTGTAAATACGAATTTCTGAGGTAAGTTAGAAGGACCTAAACTCCTGAGAGATCCTCTTGGGTGCTTCCAGAGCCAAGTCTCAGGGAACCCTGCCTGGTTTCAATCAGTCAAAGTGAAATGTAGTCAAATGCTGTCCCTCTGTCTTACAGCTTCTCTGTCTCTGAGATGACTTCCTTCCCCACAGTATAAATTCCCCTGCATTTTAAATTTTGCTGTGTTCTGTATTCCTATAGAGAACTGTTCATCATTCAGGAGGGAGAGGATTTTAATGATGAAGGATTGCAAAAAACAGGCCATCCTCAGTTCCAACTGTGTTTCTCATGATGACAGCTCCTTCCAAGGCCTCCATAGCACTGATAAATTTATTGGGTCACAAACCATTACTCAAATTCAGTCTTAGCCAAGTCTCACTGTATGTACTGAGATTCCTTCAGATTTGGAGAGTTCAGCTCCATATTTAGCCAGTTTTGATGGACCTAGGGGAAACAGGATAGGGATTCTCCCATCATCACTGTTTATGTCATTGCATGAGACAGATGACTGATATTCATCACACCCCAATGCAAAACAAGAAGGAGGATGTGCTACTACAAAAACTGCAGAGGGGAACCCTTTTTGGAGTTAATTTTCTAAGTCCTAATATGCTATCACCTAAACCAGCCCAACTTTCCATGTTCTACTTCACTTGCAGGACTCCTTAAACTGCTACCATGGGATTATTTGGGTTGAATTCTCTTTTTCTTTGTTTCTTACCCTTTCAGAGCCACCTTTTTTTTCTGGCACCTTTGCATACTGTGTGTGTCAGAGATGCTAAACGTGAGATGAACAAAAAAGACAGATATAACACGATTTGTTCTGCTAATTGGAAAGTTTTGTCTACTGCTGCATCTGGCTGTTGTAAAGTCCACGTCCTTAAACATTCAAAAAACCAGATTCTTCCTCTTCCTGCATGTGTCTGTGCTCAGTTTTGCAATGGGAGTGCTGGGTACTTTTAAATTAGAACAGAGACATTTTTAACAGAAAAAAAATGATGACACAGGTGGCAAAGAAAGGCTGTCAAGGTAGAAAAAATTGTTTTCTTTTTATAAGCAATAGAAAAGCTTGATGTAGTTAAGTGTGTGGGAAAAGATGTTTTGTCCAGCAGAAACATTTACTGAGTGCCAAGATAAAGAGGGCTTTGCCTTGTACTGCTGCCCAGGGATCTGCCAAAGAGGATTGAAGCATCAAAGCTCTTAATTTAAGTATTTTTCTATAATTTCATCCTCCTCTTTTGCTTCTTTAGTACATCTTGACTGTTATCATTCAACAGGGGGGTGGCATTATGGGCTATTTGGCCAGGGGTGGGACAGGGAGCCTCATGCTGGGAGGGCTCCATCACCAGCCAGAAGAGCAGCAGCCCAGCAAGTCTCACAGGCTCAGAGGTGTACAGGGGTCTCCTCTGCCAGGGCACTGGGTGCAATCAGTAGCTCCATGGGTAGAATCTGACTGGAACACACTTCCAGCATTCAGGAAAAGAGCAGGGATTTTCCACCTGCTCTATCTGAGGCATTGAAGGACACAGCAAGGTGTTCCGTAGGGAAAAAGTGGGAACAGCAGTCACAGCAGTCAAGAGATTAAATACACCTTTCTCAAGGTGAGCTGTGTTTGTATGTTTAAGATAGAACTTCTCACAGAGCCATAAAATTGTAGAATTGCACGGGACCTTAAAAGTCACCCCATCTCATCCCCTTGTGGAGGGATAGAACGCAAGAGAATAGTGCAGAAGGTGATCTCACACCTGAGGAGTTGCAGCTGTGCTAATCCCCAAAGATCAGGAACAGGCCTGCCCTTAACAGGCCACAGCTGTGTCCAATAAGATGAGTGCTACAAAAGAGTGGGTGAGCTGGGTGAGAAGGGAGTTGGGGTTTGTTGGTTGTGCTGTGAAGAAGAAGCCAGTGCTGCAAGGAGCTGCCCATGAGACATCACCAAGACGATATGGGAACTTTGAAATAATATCACAACACCCCCTGCCGTGAGCAGGGACACCTTCCACAATCCCAGGGTGCTCAAAGTCCTGTCTGGGCTGGCCTTGAACGCTTCAGGAATGGGGCAGCCACAGCTTCTCTGGCAAACTGTGCCAGTGTCTCAGCCCTCTCACAGAGAAGAATTTCATCCTTATATCCAACCTAACCCCATCCTTTTTTGGTTTAAAGCCACTACTTGTTGTCCTGTCCCTGCCAAACCCCCTCCCCAGGCCATGCCACTGGGCAGTGACAAATGGAAATCAGGTTGGACGGGGATGTTCTCAGAGAAACAAACCCTGACCAAGCCTGGCTGTTCCCCTCTCTGCCCCTGGTGCTCTGTACAGCCCCAGCCTCCCATTAAACCAGCAGCAGTTCCCAGTGCTCTGGTTTTCACCCAGATGTTATCTCCACATCCAGTGGCTACAGGAGCCTTGAGTCGCTTCCAGCAGAATCTGAAAATCAATTTCACTGTCATGACTTGCATTTTCACTTTTATTTTAACCCTTTGTGTAGAAGAGTAAATTATTTCTAGAGAGCGGGGAAAACGTGGCATTATTCAGAGGGGTAAACCTCTGCACAGTCATGCACAAATGGAACATCATCAGCCCTCCACACTCAAATATATTAAATTTGTTTTGGCAATCACTTACGATAAGCATTGTGCTTGAATGAAAGAGAATGAAAATGAAGAGTTTGTTAGAGAGAAAAGCATCCAAATAGAAAAAGCAATATCCCTTTATTAAAATAGATATATTTCTTGGCTACACATAATTTTGATAGGGGAAGTCAATCCTCTATTTAATATAAATGAAATATGGACAGTTAACTGGGTATTTTACACAGTGATATTTCAATTGCATTTCATAAAATTTAGGCTGGCTTTGGAATGAATAATTTATGCAATTAGATTTTTTTCTTCCCATTTTTAATAGAACCTGGCCATTCTCTTATCTATCTCATTGGTTTAAAAATTGAAATAATCCTATTAGAAATCAGGTGTGCAATGTGAGTGCAAAAGTGGTGTCAATATTTTGAGGATGAGGAGGAAAGTATCCTCAGGTTAATCACAGGTTTCCAAGATGGTTTTAGAATTTGGACTTCATTTAATGTTAAAAAAAAGAAAAGAATGAGTTCTGCAGTTCCTTGGTATAGACTTTGGACAGGAAATGTGAAGCTTGGCAGTGGCTGGTCACTTTATTCTGCTGGTATTGATTCTGGTGCTGCTTTTGTAGTGTTTAAGACTTCTTTAGGGTAATTTTTATTTAGTCTGTAAATTACTTTCAAATGCAATTCTGCAGGGCTTGGATGGATAAGCATGAATTCCGTTTTGGAGGTGATGGAGTAAGTAGAAAAGTGCTAATAACAAAGTAAAATGTTGTTTAAATATGTTATATCTCTTTGTATGGTTTTTCTACTTTTAATAAATATCAAACCAATAACACTATGGTTCCAGATACCTGGCAGAGGACTTCTGTCTTCCTCTCATCAGTTTTCAGATTATCTTATCCAGGAAGATTTCTGACCTTGTATCACTGTAATGCAATGCTCTATCTGAACAAAAATGCTTCTGGATGAAAGCTTACCAATTTTATAGCTGTACAACATCTCCATGAGAAAACTTCAGGCTTTCACAGGTAGGGAAAACATCGGTTTAGTCACAAGAATAAGTTTCTGTGCTTAGTGTATTACTTAATGTCAGCTGATACATGGTAATGGTTTCTGCATATGCTCATAAAATGTGAAATAATTGGACTGAGTTATCATTTAATGTAGGTGAAACGATCCTGAATTACCTTCCCTCTGCTATGGGCTAAATGTATATACACATATTTACAGGAGATCAGATGACATCTCTAGCTTGTTTGTGTGTCTGAGCCCTGCAGCACAAGGAAAGGAAATTACTGGTCTGAGTGTGTGCAGCACCTGCAGAGAGATCAGAGGTCCTGCCTTTGTGCTTATAATCCCCTCTGTCCTCCCCACAAGACCACTGGCACTAGCAGGAAGCTGGAGATTGGAGTTTAGTTTTCATTTTGTTTAAGGATCACATAATCCTGAGGGCACAGGGGAAACAACAATGCCATCGATATAAACTAACAAGCTAATCTTCAAACTGAGTTTGCATTGTAATATGAATGGGGAGGATCTGAGTGCTTTAATTCTGGCATTTAGCTCCCTGTAGGTTTCCTAATTCATTCAGCCTTTGTGTGTTGAGGCAGAGGACCTCCTATTCTTAGAAAGCAACAACACTGGAAATTCAGCAAATTCTGGGAATGGTGAATAATTAGAAATCTCTATGATTTATAGCTTAAAATTTGGTTTCAAAGGGGTTTTGCTGTACATTATACATCAATGTAAACATCACTGTCACTGCTGGGGTCTTTCATGAGAGTCTTATTCTTTAATCACTCTTCTCAGTTGTATCTTTTTTCAAATCAAATGTGAGCTCCAGAGGTTTCTGTGTACAATATTTTCTTTTACTCTCTCAGTACAACCAAGCTAAATACCCCAAAATTTTAAGGAACTGAAGAGATTTTCCCCTAGCCCCAAGCTTTGATGTTGGTGTCCCTTTCCTCTTGGGTTGGCGTATTTGCAGTGAGATTTTTGCAATTATTTCTAAAGCTCACACAGAGAGAGGAAGAACCAGACCACTAGTGAGTTAGAGAATCTGTTATAGAATCCCAGAATAGAGGCCAAAGATGTGTTTTAGGAAGGGGATCAGGGCATCCAGGCTGCCTGCAGCCACTGACTGCTCACATCCAACAGCTCTGCCTGCCTTCTGAAAATCCACACAGCTCTGCTGACAGGAACAATTGTCACAAGAAAGAGAATGTGAAGACAATGTGGAAGAGCTTCTTTAAACAGCATCTAATTAGCTCTGACGTAGTTTTCTGTCAGTGTAATAATTTGCAGAAGAGATATGTGTTGGCACTGCTCACAAACCCAGTACCCACCTTCCTCCCACCCAGCACATTTGGGGATACCACCTGCATTGCCTCTCCCCCTACTTATTTTTGGCCTCTGATCAGGTTTTATTGCATCCTGCAGATGGGAAAGAACCCCCAAAGCTGTACTGTGTTTGTGTGGCAAAGTTTTGGTAGTGGGAGGATACAGGAGTGACTTCTGTGGGAAGCTGCCAGAAGCTTACCCAAAATGGCCAAAAATTCAGCGTTCTAATGGCTGAACACCAGGTCTATGTCTAAAATATGGTATTTCATGAAGTCTGAGAGATTAATATTTTAAATTGAAATAAAACTTGTTTTTAAGAAAATTAAAATCTTTAAACTTGAATTTTCATAGGAAAGGAAATTTCTTGTCTTATTCTGCCTAGCTGTCTGTAGAGTATCTTGTCCATCAATGAATGGTCTTCCCAACACTCTCTCTGAAGGGACTGATGTGTCTCCATAGTTATGACAAAGGCATTTTAATCTGTTTCATTTTATAACCTGGTAGTGACATCCTGGGACCCTGCTGGCACACACAGAAACTGAGGAATGTCATGCTTGTGCCATTTGTTCACACATTGCTGGGATGAGTTGAGGAGGATTAGTCTTACCATTTGCATAAAGCACTTATCAATGAAGGTTCATCGTGTGAAAACAGTCCTTGGCCAAGACTGGAGTGTTTTATTCTTCGTTTGACTGCTTAGAAGATTGGGGTTTTATACTGACATCAGCAAAGGAAAGTGTGTGCACATTGAGTGTCTGTCATGTCTTTGTGTGGCACTGAGTTCTGTAAGCATCTGCCCTGTGCCCAGAGACCCAGGTTTATGTTACTGCTCCAAAAATCCTTATTCTTTCAAAAGGGACAAATTAAAAAGAACAACACCAGAATGAAGTTATTCTAGAGATAAAAGACTGAAATTAGTGTCCCCAAATTGGAAAGACAAGAGTTAACCTTTGTCTTCTTCATATCCAGTAATTATCTCAACTGACAGCCTTCTAACCATCCTGGAGTGACGTCTCTCAGGACCAAAAATGCCATTCTGGTGTTGAGAAAGCTGAAATAATACCTGTTGTGGGACTAACTGACCTTTTCACATTGAAAATATTTTGCTGGAAAATCCTCGTCTAACCCTCTACTCAACTTCTTTATCTGCTCCTTCTTGTTTACCAAGCCCTTTGATATCACTGGGCTGAAGCTAAAAGTGGACTCCGTGCCCTCCTAGGAATTCAAGCTACAACTACAACTGTACTACAGCGTGTCTTGTGCACCAGGGAGCCAACAAAGCTCCGAGTTGCTGTGTTTATAGACAGATATATGTATGTGTGGATCACTGTGGGGGCCTTTGGAGCAAACTCTCCCCCAAACCACACCTTGAAGAGGTGGCTTTCCACCCTGTGCAGCCACGAGATGCCCCTCTGCGGTCACTGCCTGCCCTGCAGGGCACTGCCTGTGGCCACAGCAGCTGCCACTTGGGACAATCGTCAGGCTTGGAAGCCAAAAGCCCTGCCGAGCCTTGCTCCACCTGTCCCTCATGCCGGGTGTATCTTCCGTTCGTTGTCAGCGCTCGTTAAGACCGAGGGCATCTCTCCCGCTCGCTCTGCCTTCCCCGGGTCTCCGGTTTCACTGGAACGGAGTCAAACGGAGACCAGTCCACAGGCAGGGTCTGGAACGGATCAGCAGGTCAGCTGGGAATGCCTGTCAGGCAGCCAGCGCTGCTCCCTCCCTTCTCCCTGGCTTTCTTTGAGGTTTGTAGCTCTTCTGCTTTCTTGTTGCTATTGCCACCCTCCCCACACTCCCCCTACCACACACCAAGCACCCAGACCTTTCCTGGGCACTTTACTTAATCCCCGGGATTCTTTATATAGGAATTAATCTTCTTGTCACAGAGGGAGAGCTGGGAGGGAGGGGGTACATTTATCTCTCCTGCTGAGGTCTAGAGTTGCATTGCTGCGATTATTGGTGGTAGCAGTGTGCGTGTGTCTGGGGATCTGTCTTTAGTTCTTCGTTTCTTAAACGACGCAGGGGCAGCAGCAAGGCAAGGTGGCAGCTTGGCTTTCGAGCTGCTTTGTGTCTGCTGCTACAAGGAGGGAGTGTGAGTGGGGAGCAGCATGGCAGAACAAGAAGCCAGTGGCTTGCAAGTCCTTCTCTCCACCCTCCAGGTAAGAACAGCTTGAACTAACAAGAGAGGCGCTTGGGCTTGTTTTCCTCTTTAATTCCCCATCAGTGACCTGTTGGGCTGAGGCTGCTGGTACGAGCTCCTGGCTGGCTTGGCTCTAAAAGCATCAGTGTGCAGGAGCCCTGACCTGCACCTCCCACTCTGAAAAGCCTTTATGAATTGAAGTTTCACTGCTTAGTGATGAGTGCTGGCAATTACTGCTCTGCCTGAATCTCAGGGCCTGGCTGAGGGCAGAGGTTGCTCTGCTGAGCTCTCACTGTGTTCAGCA
>NW_005054400.1:2804464-2808693 GCF_000277835.1 Geospiza fortis
GGGCTGCTGTGAAATGAATGGGACCTGACAGCGCTGTCAGCCTGAGCTCAGAATGTCTGAGGGGCACAAGTAAACAGATCTGCCTGTGAGGAGCAAGTTCCTCCCTGTCAAATTGTCTGCCCAGGACCCTCAAGCACTCTAGAGAAGTGAGAAAAACTCTTGAGATTGGTGAGGTGCTGGTGTTGGGTATGCTCTGTGTCAGGTCCTGAGGACCAAAGGGAAGTGTCAGGCCAGGATCATACTTGGTGGACAAGCTTGGCCGTGGGATGAAGGAGAGGCATCTCTGGCTCCCTTTTCCCACTGCAAGGATGTGTTCCTCCTGGTAGGAGAGGATGCCCAGGTTGTGGCATGAGCTACCCTGTGAAATAGGGAGCGTGTTTTGGGAGGGAACCTGTGCTTTTATAAGCTTTGTTTTGTCGTGATGGATGGGTGGGAACTGCTTTGCCTAGATAAGCTACTTGCATATAAAGCAGCTTTTAGAGAGTCACGGTGAAATGCCACTTGTGTGCACTCCTCAGGTGCCCTGAGCCCTCGTGTGCAGCTGTGCTGACGTGGCCCAGAGCCCTGTGGGGACAGGAGTTTTGTGTCTGAGGCAGCAGCAGCATCCTCTGACTGCTACATATGCCATCAAAGCCTCACACATTGCAGATGCAGAAAATGAGGGAGAGGGTGTGCAACAAAGACTGACCCACCTGGGTTAGCCAAGGATTCAAGTGTCCCAGGCCTGTGTCTCAGGAGGTCTCTGTGACCAGCTCCAAGCATGCAGAAGAGGCTATAAAACCTGATGATAGCAATTGGCTTTGAAACTATAATTGTGGGGGCTGATCAACCTTGACGTATTTATGCAAGCTTATGTAACTGTCAACAACTTTTACTTCTCATTTCAAACACTGGTTTGCCCTCTGTAGCCCCTTGTGTCAGTGAGTTCTGCAGGGAAACTGGCATGCTGAAGAAAATTATCCTGCTGTCCTTTTATGTTTTGGCAGTGTAACTTGTTTGCCCTATGTTGTTACAGCTTATTTAATTCATATTTTGTAGTAGATCGTGTTTGTGCTGTATCCAGGCTATAGTCCTCTCCCTCTTTGGCTAATTGAGAGCTGAGTGCACATCTGTTTTTCTTATGGTAACATAACAGTCCTGGTGTTTGCATAATCTGGGAACAGAACTGGACAAGATCCAGACCTAAATTGGAACCTATAGTTTAAAATCACAAGTGCAGTTCATTGACAAAACTACGTGGATGTCTAAACTCGAAATAGTTAGGAACACTGCAGGCATGGTATTGGTAAAACAACAAGGCAGCACAGCATTCAGCCCCAGTGCCACAAAATCTCACCTTGGTATAAGACCCTTATTCCCAAAAATTCTATATTCGCTTGAAGGATATAAAAGATCTTTCTTGTTGTATCTTCAATTTGATGAAGAGGCTTGAGTGCTGAAGGGCAGAAAGTAAGGGGTTGATGACAATTATTTGTTCTCATTCACCTCTTTCCTCTGCCTTCAGCCAGAAAATTACCAGCTTAACTTTGTAATACCATTACCTATCTCTGCTAAAAAATCAGGTGATAAAAAAGACCTTTACTTGACACAATTGGAGAGTATTGGCCTGGGAAATAATAACTTTGGGTGATGTTTGCCTTTGCTGATAGCATCTCTCCACACTTTGTTATTTTCTGCAACAGCTGTCCAAAACATGGTTGCTTTGTTTTTGTGACCTGCTGGACTGTCAGTGCTGGTTCATATTCTTTTATTGGGCATGAAGAACGTATCTGCTGCTTACAACAGGCTATTCTGCAGGGTATTATTGGGCATTATCCATTTCTGTTAGCACAAAATATTGCTTTGAATGCAGAAAGCTTTCAGGTGAAGAATGAGGGAACATTCAGCCAGTCTTTATAAACTGAGAATAAAATCATCCTTTCTCCATCAGTCACTCACACAAGGACTAAATTTCTACCTCTCTTCCAAGCAGTGGCACGGATTTTTATTCCCAGTTGGAGGAATGTCCAGACCCGAGACAGGGTCTGTCACCTTCTGCTGAGGGAGGGATCTCCCCTGTTTCTTCTTGGCATAGACACTTTCACCCCTAGACTCACAGCCTGGCTTTGGTAAGGGCAGTATCAAGCAGAACAAATCCAGAACACAGTGCACTTTGTAACTGAGCAGTCACGGAAAGAAACACGTTTTTTAGTTCTTCAAAACTGTTCCCAGTGCTATGAGGGAACGTGATCCTCCAAAGACAGCTCAAACCCCTGGAAGTGCAACGTGCTATGGATGTTCTGCAAAGTGACAAGGTGAATAGCAAAAACTCCTTTCAAAGTGCAGCTGCATTTTGTCACCAAAATGTCACTGCAGGGAAGACGTGACATTTCAGATCTCTAGGTAAAAGGTGCTTCACTGCTTACAATGTGCAGCTTTAAAAATGTGAAATTCAGATTTAAGAAAACCCTCTCCCCGTCTCACAGGTTTTGTGTCAGCATGGCAGAGCCAAGCTCTGAGGATTTTACTGTCATTTCTCATTTTCTTTCTAACCCTGGTACCTTCCTTCTTGCCCTCTCGACTTTCCAGTGTGGTCCTACAGTTATCACCTCCCATCCCTCTGGCCTGGATAGTGTTACCTGTTTCTGTTCACCCCTCTCACTGCATGACATTGAGCTCCTCAGCCCCTACCCAGCCCCACTCTGTCTCTCATACACAGATAATGCTGTTCCTCAGTCAAGACTGGGCTGGTTGCCACTCTCACAGTGTGGCAGAAGTAAACACCCTCTGCATCTATGGCTTTTGACCAGGAAAAAAGTCTGACATCCCATCTTACAGGCAGCCTCCTCAATGCAAAATCCCAAGAGATTTGGGATTAGATCTCTTGGTTATTTTAGCGCTAGGAGAAGGTATCTGGGTGTTAGTTAAAAACAGCTGGTACTTGCTAAGAAGAGCAATAGAAAACTGGAGCCAACATCTTGCCTTGTGACCCTGAATCCCTTGAGACTGTAGAGTATTTTAGTTCCTCCTCCTCATTGCCCCGACCTTCATCTCACCCCACCCTCTGATCATTTAGACAAATAAGAAACATTTTTATTTTTCCCTTTCCTTCTCCCTGCTCTCCTCCTCACTGCCCATGCCTTGGTTGCCCCTGAGAACATCTTATTCCGTGGCAGGATACATCGTGTTGCCTGAGGAGTCCCAGATTTCCTGTTGGCTCTCAGTGTGGTTTTCACATGTTTCCCAAAGCCACAGTCCCTGCTCACATATTCTGCAAAGCTGGCAGCCCCTGGGGCCGTTGGCAGATCTTTGGCTCAAACTCTGTCTTGCTGTGTTGGACTTCACAGGTTCCCAAATGCTACGTTTTGACAGGGAAAAGATGCAAATCTTATGTATCGGTGGTGGATGTTGGTTTTACAGAGGGATTTATCTGTGAGTGGCTGCAGTGTCCAGCAGAACAGACACAGGACCTGCTGTTTGCTAACTTGGAGCTCTCAGCTCTCTGTGCTGCCCCTTCTGAGCTGTCGTGCTGGCTGGCTGACAAGGCAGAGCTATTGTTATCCTAAGGACAAGTGGGAAGGTATCTGTGCTGCTCCACTGACAATGGATAGAAATGCATTTTGCAAAATGCTTTTGTCTGCTCTGCATCCTTGCACTTACTCTGTCAGCAGAACTACTGAGATTCCTGGCTTTGAGAGAAATAGATGCAAAAAAAGTCCCAGGAACTGCTTAGGTAGCAGAATGGCCACTCATTTGGGGATGGAGCAGCTCAAAGTTTGGATCTGTGTTTTTGGGAGGCAGGCTGGGTTTAGTGGAATAGCCTTAGAGGGAACAAAAATCAACTCAAAACCAGATGGCCATTTTTATGTGGTTCATTAACTGAGTTTTACTGTGATTGTTGTACTTAAAGTGAGCAGCAGTGGACTTATTTCTGCTATTCCTTATAAAAACTGTTTTAGCTTTGGAACAGTAGAAGAATTGCAGTTAGGACAGGGAAACACTTGGCTCATAGGGTTGAAAGAGAAATAGTGAGTGCAACTTTTTCATGTCTCTACTGCCAATGCCACTTGGGCTGCATGAGCCTGGTTTTGGATTTAACCATGGATGAAAAGGCATAATCCTCCATAAAAACCCTTTAGAGATAGTGCAGGTCCCAACCTCAGCTTTCAGGGTTGCTGCTTTTCCTTCCCAACTCCACTGTCATTTCCTCCCTGAAGGAGAACCTCAAGGTAACCCAGAGCTTTTCCCTA
>NW_005054400.1:2808730-2818346 GCF_000277835.1 Geospiza fortis
TTCCCTACAACCCTTGGCTCACCACCACGGGGCACTGCTAAGCAACAAAGAAGAAAGGAGGCTAATATCCATACATTAATCCCAAATTCCTGCCCGGCCAGAGAGGAAACATTGAGGTTTTTCACTCCTGTGAACCAGCACAGAGCACTAAAAGCCCTCAGAGGAAGCTGTGACAGATCTTGGACTCTGCTGAAAGCCTCCTACAGACTGAGCTGGGACCAGAATTGCTCTCTGTCCCTGGGCTGGCCGCAGCTGTTTCTCTGAGCACACTGCCAGCTCCTCTGCAAATGCCTCCAGATGGGCTATCCAGAATTTTCTGTGGCTAAATTAATGAGAATTGAGGACATTGGGGTGCAAAATGTGCCCAGAGAGCAACTGGAGCAGCAGCAGCAGTGGCTGAGCTGAGCACAAGAGTGTGTCACAGTCTGAGCTCAGCAGAACTTTGTGTCAGATAAGGAAAGTGGAGTTCTGTTCATCTTCTGCTGTCCCTCTTCCTTGTCTAGGAGGGTTTGTGCTTTGAGGCTGTGTCATGAATGGTTGAGGAGAGCCCTTTCTCCCTTCCTGCAGCAATGAAAATGTGACAGGATGGCCATGTTGCTGGATCAGTTGGGTGCCAGCCTGGAAAAATGGTTAATAAACCTCTGCTTCTGAGTTAATAATGTGTAACATGATAAATAATCCCACCATGCCTCACATCAGTGTTTGAGAAACCAGGTGATGAGCATTGGGGGAAAAAAAAAAAGCCCTGGAGTTCTGGTAACAACACAGTTAAAAAAAAATTGAGAAGCAAATTAATAATTTGTTTTCATGCAGGGCTTGGATCCTGCACAATAAATAATGCACAGAACCACATGCTAAATGATGAGGACAAAATGCTGCATGGGGTGATTTTCCAGGCAACAGGCACTGCTCATCCTGAAGCAGAGGTTTTGTGAAATAAAACAAGTTGTCATGTGGAAATTAAAAAATGCAGTTACTCCAGGGGACCAAATGAAATATCAGGAATGCTTTAAAACTGGTGCTTTTTAGCCATTGAGGGGCTGACTTTATGCTTATGGCCAAGCTGTTTAACTCAGACTATTTGGATGTAATATAATGGTACATTATGCCATGTTATGCAACTCAATATTGTGTATTTTGGTACTGCATTATAGACACAAACAAATTAATAGAATAAACCACATTGTGGAAGGAGGTATATGGATTTGTTTAAACTACTTATCTTTCACATACAGTATGCAAATATGTTTAAAAAACATCTGTTTAGCTATCTCTAAGTTGAGGATAATTATTGGTAGTTATCTAGCCTCCCTAGCTGTTTTGTATGCCTACAGATGTGTTTATACATTACATCAATATTTTTATGACAATGGAAATTTCCACCCTCTCTTTCTCTCAGGTTTCAGTAATTTCCCTCTTTGAAATAGAAGAAGAGATGTTTTCATACAGAGAGGTGTTTGCCTGAATAGGTCTTGCTAGTGTTCCTTTGTGTAGCATAATGTTATTTTCAGTATATTATGCTGCATTTGTTGTGATGGCTTAGACACATTTTTCTGTCCTATGCATTGGTCCAGTCCTCTTGGTTTTATCTATAATAGGAAAAAAGTGTCTGTAATAGAAAATGTGTTCATGGGCATTTTGAATTAAAGTTTATTATATTGCGTTCAGCAAAGCAGACACAAAAAGTTGCTTGTATTGAAAAACATATGGGCTTATAATGGTTGGCTCCAGCAGTGTCTACTGGCACCAGCAGATATCTCACTGATGTGTGTTAACAGAAAGAAAATAATTTCATACACATACTGCGAGTTTAAGAGATGGGGAGGGATTTTTGTGTTGCTTGGTCTGGGACAGCAGGGTTGGAAATTGCTCCTGGAGTTGTTGTTATCATGGACATGCTGCCTCTGTGTGATCACTCCTGTTTGTGCCAGGGTAGATAACACAACTCGTCCCACCATTACTCTTGCAGTGAAATCTGGGGGGATTTAAGCCTCTGGAAGTGAAAGCCCCTCCTTCCTCAGGGCTCCAAGGGGACTCAGTGGGAATGCAGAATAAGGCAGTGTGTGCCAGCAGCTGCTCATGAACTGGCTGTGATGCTGGGCAGAGGTGTCCCTTTCCCATGTCTGTTGGATTGGTGTGTGCACACCTGGGACCCTCAGGCTCTGAGATCCCAAATCCATGCACAGTGCCCACACGTGCCACTGGGCTCTGCCTGACTCCACTCTCCTGACTGTGCTGTTCTCACCAGACCAGGACAGAAAATAATTCCCTCCTGCCTTCTCTTGTTCTTTTAATAAGCCCTTGTCTCACAGAGAGTCTATTTGCACCTGTTTGCCCCCGAGGACAGAGGCGCCGATCCAGCACCGGGAATCTCTGCAGGGAAGGATGGGGTGCTGGGATTCCTGGGAAAAGCTGCCTGATTTCTGTCCCCAGGGAACTGGGAGGTCAGAATGCTCCTGGGAATTGGTGAGACATTCTGTGAGAGGGAGTAACAATCTTCCCCAAGGAGACCAGGAGCAGTAGCTCACCAGCCAGCCGCCCTTCTGCCGTGGACAAACCCAGGTTTGCTGCAGGAGGTGAGGAGGGAGTGTTAGGGGTAAGCAGTGTGGTAGGTTCTTGAACAAATTGCATTGTCCAGCCCAGTTGACACTGGTGCCTGTAATCTTGCAAGCTTTGTGTGTCATAGAGAGCATTGCTGTGCTACTGCTTCAGAAGCGATGGTTTATTTCAGAAAATACAGCTTAATTTAAGATGGGTAAGAAGCAAGAACATGAATCCAAATCAATAAAATATTTGTAGACATTTTCTGTTATTAAAAATCTGGGTTTATTCTCCGATTGTTCCATTTTATGAGAAGTTGACCTAAGTATAATCTAGGTGGATTTCTTTGGGTGGAGATTCAAATCTCCAAGAACTGGATGAACTTTTTCCTTTTCATACAGGCAAAATAATTTATCTTAGTATAGTTTTGGGAAGGAAAGTCTAATGTGATGAAAATCATCTCTTAAAATAATTGAAACTTGGTCATTCACCAGAAGCTGAAGGGAGACAGAGCCCATTCATATCCATGACTTAGTATTTAATTTTGATCTGTGTGCTGTTATGACTTTTGTTTTACTGAGTGGGGACCAAACACATCATACAGAAATCAAGGTCTCAGAAATCAAGAATTCGTCATTGATTTCATAAGATGTCTTCTAGAGAGGACAAAGATAACATAGTAGACATTCTTCTGCCTGCAGGCACTACTAAGGTACAAAAAAGAGAATTTGTGTTTTAGACCAACTATTGATTAATAGAATAACATTTGCTTGATAAGAAATTATGCAAGCAAAGCTGGATCTCCTTTCCTTTGGGGGTTTAGAGAACAAGGATGGGTTTCTCTTCTCATGGTGTCTTCTTGTGCAAGAACACAGCCTTATTTTCAAAAGGTAGTGTAGGTTGAGGTGGAATTAATGAGAACTGCAAAGCTTTCATGATGATTCTTATTAGAAAATTGAGTAATTCTGACACAGAATTCCTGCGGGAGAAATCACTATTCTACCAAAGAAATCTTGGCTTTTTTCTCCCCTGCCTTTCAACGAGGGATGCTTTGAAACCAAAACATATGGGGTTTTCTTCTGACATGGAAACACCACAGCATTGTGTTTTACTGCAATCACCTTCTGAAAAGCCTTTTATGCACGTTAATTTTTGGTGTAATTTACAGGCAAAGGCTTTCCCACTGGGTCTAATGGGAATTTGATCCCTATAGTAAACTGAGATAGACTCTTCTCCCCATGGCCCATCATCTCAGTGCACTCTCTGGTACCTATTCCTTTCCTTTCAAAGGAGAGAATGATGCTTGATGCTATATTGATGGATAAAGCAGGAGTGCTGGGCTTTATTTCAGAACTGTTACAAACCCCATCAAACTCATCCAATGTCTGTGCCTTCTGCTTTCTTCATTTGGACAGTAGATGGAGATAAGGTTCATCTGTCAAGTTAGGGCAAAGGGAATCTTAGCCCACATTGTTTCCCAAATCAAAGGGTGGAACAACTCACAGCCTGAGCACATGACACTCATGCAGCCTGGGTGAAATCAGTGCAATGCCTGTCATCCTCTGCCATCTTCTGTGGTTTTTATGGGATTCCTGATGAAAGGCCAAAGCAGCAGATTTACAGTGAAGATAAAGCTGACCCTCCATTTCATTCAGGATTAACCTGGCAAGCAGAAGATTGACAGGGAGAGAGATATCCTCCCATAAGCAGTTTACTTGGCATAGTGAATGCCCACCTGTCTCACTTCAAAAGAGGGGAGGAGGGAGAATGGACCACCTGACCTTTCCCTATGATTAAAATGCTGATCTGATGAAGTCAGAGGAACAAACTGAACTGCCTCTTTCAACCCTCAATTCTTCCAGGAATAAACCAGCACCGTCCATATGGAGAGAGTTTCTGGAGAGGCTAGGGGAAAGCAGCATTACTGACCTTGTTTTTGGGACAATCTTCTGCAATTTGAACAGCCTCTGGTTCCATGTTGAAGTTCTGCAAGTAGAGGGGGAGAGCTGGAGGTGACAAAGGAGAATGAGAATCTGTGCCTGGCTCTGTTTTCTTTGACAATTTCTCTTCCCATATGGCTAAGGTAATTTGATCTCCCCACGATGCACGGGGACTTCAAGGGGACAGCTGGATGCAGAGATGCATTAAAATGACTTCTCTTTGAGATGAAAACCATGATTATTAACAGCTTGGTTCAAAAGCTCTCACAGCAGCAGCTGTACCTCACTGACTGAAAACTCTGGAGGGTTTGTCTGAAAGGTCTGCATGGCTGGGTGATCAAACAGTTGGAAATCTCCCTAGCTGAGTCCCCTGCTATGTCCTACAAAGCCTGTGAGCACTCTTACACCAACAGGTCTCCTTGGCAACATGCTTAAACAAAACAGGACGCAACAACAACTTTTTGGTGATCTCTCCCTGCTGGCAATGGATGCAGAGGTAGATTCTGACATAGACTAAATCTGCTGGGCATTCACTGAAGAATTCACCTTTCTCTGAGAGGTCAGCCCACTATGCCATGGCCTGTTCAGCCCATTCCCATGTGAGAGAGTCTTAGAAGGGAAAGCCCAAGGGGTTTGGTTGGGTGAATTCCACAGGAGATCCTAGCAGAATGTGTAGAAATGGGTATTTTTAAATATAACTCCTGTCCCTTTTCCTGGAGCACAAACACAGACATGGGCTCATTCATGGAGCTAATAAAATGCCTTTTAGCTTGACTGACCAAGTCAAAATACCTTTTAACTTGACTTAGTTTTCAGGTGCTTCTGGATGAAGTAACAAGGGTGGAATAAAGCCCCAAACATGCCTGGTTTTGGCATTGTGGCATTGGTTTGCTGCTGTTTGGTGTCTTGTAAGGGGTATAGACTGAAGATAAAGGAGGTAAAAATCTTTGTTACCTTCTGGGTGGAAAATGACATAACCTTATCATGCCTCTTAAAAACTTGGCAACCTTTTCAGAGAACAGAGGGCTTTGCTGTTGAGAGATTGCTGTTTAAATCTAGACGGATGGGTCTCAGCAATGCAGTTAAACTGAAGTTCTGCTTTATATTACTGGTAATATTACTTTAAATCATTAGAATTTCAAAGCACAGTTTGCTATTCATTATGGATGCCGAGTTTCGTTTGTTGTTTGATTTTTCACTTAGACTGGATGGCAAAAATAGGTTCATCATTTTCACTTTCAGGTTCCATCTCTGAAGAAAATAAGCTGTGACTAACAATAGTTATTAGTGGCTTGTCTCCACTGCCCATACCTCAATCATTGTTATTAAATGTGATTGATTAAAAGCATTTGCATGGCTGTTCCAGAAGGTGCTTTTGGTAGTGGGGTAGATTGACACATAAGGACACTTGTCCTGGCAAGAGAAAGGACTGGTGTTTTTCTAAACCAGAGTGCACCTTATAGTGATCCTCATCTTCAGCCTGTACAAGAATAATGTGCAAAAAGTGGGATTGTTTGCACAGGAATACAGAGAGAAGCTTGCACTGAACCCAGGCAAGTGTTAGAGCAGACTGAGATGAGACCCAGGCATTCTTGGGCTTTATCATGAGTGGTCCAAGCAGTAACGTCCCAGAGAAGGCAAGCATAGCAGCACCTTCATTATGGCTATTTATTTCCATACTCACATTTGCTATAGCATTCAAAAATCTGCATTTTCATTAAAAAGCAAGTAAAAATCTGGAAATTTTCCAAGATTCTCCAGACTCATTTGTACTTTGAGAAATGCCATTGCTTGTAAAAAAAGTTTGTCAACTCCCAAATGTGCTTCATCTTTGAAAGACAAAGTGTTCTCTGGGCTGACACCCATCAAATCTCACAAAAAAGAAAGAGAGTAGCATGTTTCATGCTGCTTTTTCATCGTTGGTGGGGAAAATAAAAATAAAACTGAATGGAGAAAACAGATCCCTCCCTATTAAATTTGGGTGGCACTTGTGTTAAATATCTGTAACAGAGTGGCATTTGAATGAAACATTAATATTTTAAATTAGTTCAGTAACAGCAAAAGTAATATAAAATATAGGAATAAATCCAAGAAACAGCAATAAACAGTAGGTGCTGGCATTCATATAGAATTCATTGTACAAGAATGGTTAATGCCTTACAGAAACTTAATAAGAGAGTATGAAAGGCGTATGCTAGGATAATCTTGGCATTAAAATAAAAATAGGTTAAAAAGAGCAAAAAGGAGAATAATATAACATTAAATCCAGTCAAAATCTTTAGGTGTCATAGGTAACTTATTGTGAAATAAGAGATAAAACCTGGAAGAATTTATCTGCAGTAGAAATTACAGAAAGAACATTAGAAATATTCAAAAGAAAGTCTAAAAGCGTTTTGCAGAGTGTCACGTGTTTTGATTTATCTCAAAGTTTCCTCATTCTTTTAACACTTCCAATTTGACAGAAGCATTTGAGGGTTACATAATAATGTTTTACCACCGTTTCTGCATAATAAAGTAATTGCTCTATTAGATGAGCATTAGTGAGAGGAACAAGTGACACAAAAGGAACTTTGTATCAGGAGGAACTTCTGCACAAGGACAAGCTTTTCTTTGAGAATACTGAGAGAACTTTGGCGAGAAAAAAGCAGTTTACTTTGCCAACAGTATCTGAGATACTGCACTCTGTCAGGGCATAATTCCTGCAGATATCTGTGTGTGAATATATTTTATTGGAGTGACACACTAATAACGTGGCACTGAGATGAACAACCTTGCTCTGAAGTTAAAGGAAACACCTTTGAGTCTTTTGGACGCAGCAGGTAAAACATCCTTTGGAAAAAGATCAGGCCATGGTCTCTGTGCTTCCTGATTCCTGTATGGATTTATTAAATGTAGTATCCTTCTCATCCCTTGGCACAAGGATGAATCTCTTTTCAAATAGCTCTGCAACCCACTGGTGGGGAGTAGCTCTTTCTTCTCCCAATCTGGCATCAGTATTTCTTGCAGGGCATAGATTTTTCCGCTGCACTTACTTCTGGGACGTTGGGAGGAGAAGACTGATCTCAGGGAAGGGAAATTTTGAACTCCTCACAAATAGATGGAAGTAAGTGTGTGATTGAGGGTCACAGTACTTCTGTGTATGCAGTGTTTCTGCTTCATTTTGTTGTCATAGCTATCCTGGCTCTGCCAGCTATTCTCCTAGGTATTGACTAAGTGAATTTCCCACCACAGGGTGATATTTCTCACCAGGAAAGTAAGAAATAATCTGATCTTGATGAGGGATGCTATTGGGCAGGTGTTAGCTAATATTTATGTAGAAGTCTGTGATCCTCTGATGCAAGGTGTTATGTTAGTGCAATTTATTGCATTAAATGTTGTAAGATTCCTTGGCACAGATGATTTTCACCATGCTATTCACCAAGTTATTTTGGCTAGAGATCAGCTTAAGCCAAGCTGTTTCATCTCAACACCTTCAGTGTTTTGAAGACATTAGGATGTAAGTTTGGAATTTTCCTATCCCTGCCTTGAAGCAGTTCAGTCCCGCAGAGTGTAGCCTGTATCCTTTGGGAAGAAGTCTTGAAGCTCAGTGAACAGGAGCAAAGCCCTGTTCATTTGCATGTTAGAAGTTTGCTTTGAGGCACTACTCCTGCTCACCTGGATGAGCTGCCACTCACTGAGAAGGGTTGGAATCATAGCACCCAGCCATGATCTGATGTGTTACTGAAAAAGATGCTGCAGGGTTTCACATCCAAGTGCAAACCAGAAAAAAACCCAGACCTTCAGGTCATGGCAAACCATGAAAAAAGCTACCCACCTGATTGCAGCAGGCCAGATGGAGGAACATTTTTAATGAGTCTTTGCTATATTTTCTGATCTAAACCCCATAATTTCTGCTTTGGGCTTGCTGTGGTGTGAAGCATCAGCAGGAAAAGAAATGTCTGGCGCTTGGCTCAGTGGGGTGCTTGCCTTGCCTCACTGGGTGGCCAGGGCCAGCAAGGGGAACCTGTCTCAAGGCTTGGGAACAGGAGCAAGAGGTTGCCTGGCCACGTGTCCTGTCCCTGGAGGCCCCTTGGCTGCCCCGGGTACAGTTTGAGGGCTACGTGATCCCCCACAGCTGCGGACGCCTTTCTCCCAGGATTAAAGAGGTCACTTAGGACACTCCCAGAGCAGCAAGGTCCTCCTCTCTGAGGCTTTAAATAGCCCCTTCTCCTTCCGTGTCTCCTCTGAGTTTCCTAGCTTGCTCAGGCCTATCTGACTCTTGAGAAGAGGAAATGCAGATTTGGACAAAGAAATGCACATACTGTTTACCACAGAGGATGGTGACTCCTGTGGTGATGCTGAGGATGGTTATTTTGGGAGCAGGAGCAGCTTGGCCATAATTTCTTGGGATCCTTCTAAACCTTGATAATGGTAGTATTGTTGAGAAGGTGCTCCATTTATGCCAAAATTCAGGCTACAATCACTTTAATTGGAATCCTCCCTTACTCTGTGGTTGCTTACTGATATTTCAGAGGTCTCTGAACCCCTTTTTCTCCCCTTCAGAAATAATGATTTTTAAACCTCCATGTAACAAATACTGTGGACCTTCCAACAAGAAGAAATCACGCTTTGCTGGCTGAATATTGAGGCTGAGGATGGGAGCATTCAGACAAGAAATTCTCCAGGGTATTTTGCTCTCTTAGTTAAGTGTGAATTTTTAGCTCCTCTTAAATTAGAAAAGGCAATTTACTCTGACAAAGCACAGAACATAAGGCACCAAACCTGGCTTCACAGTTATGGTAAGGCTGGATAGTCAGCTGTGGGAAGGAGATATCCAGCTGGCAAATCCATAGTGCCAGTGGTGAGTGGCTGTGCCCAGCACTTTGGGCTGGTAGGCACCTCTGCCTTGCTGGCAGAGGACTCTCTGATTTAAGCATTAAGAGTGTAATTAGAACCTAATATTTTCTACTGTTCTCAGGAGACAGTGAGGACTAATGCTGCTCAGCCTCTAACCTGCTCTTGATTTCAGCCAGTATTAATTTTGCACCAGAATTTCTCTTCAATAGGCTTCAAGCACAGAGAGTGAGAAATCTGACTTGCAGATGTAAGTCTCATTACACAGGCAGTTGGGCGGCTGACTGCTATTTGTGTGAGCA
>NW_005054400.1:2818356-2834666 GCF_000277835.1 Geospiza fortis
AAGAGGATATATTTTGGACAGGTCAAACCCTGCTTCCGTATTTAGAAACAGGCTATTTTAAAACAAACAAACAAATAAACAAACAAACCCTGGAACTGGATATCCTATTCCTTAGTCTCACTAAAAAAGACCCAAACAAACAGGTCTGGAAGTTTTTTAACCCAGTGAAGCAGTGCCTTTTCTTTAAAATTAGACCATTTTGTTTTGTTGTTTGTTTGGGAGATTTTTCCTGAGCAGTCACACAGCTTTGTGAGACAATTCTACAGTTAATTTAAAAGATGTATTGGTAGGAACCATGTTATGCATTGTCTTGCAAGAGCGACTTCTTTCATTTTGCATTCATTATTTTTGTGATTGGAATAACTGCTTTGTATTTCATCCCCCAAATAAAATATTTATTAGTAAATCTTGCACTGCACAAATTAATGCTGTTTGATTTTTTCTGGGCGTCCTCCTTTTTTCAGCATTAATGTTTAGACTCCCAACAAACCCTCTCAGTAGGTTGTGTGTCTCACTCAGGGAAATACCTGCCTTTGGGCAAAAGACAAAAAGCCCAAAAGACTGAGCTTATGGGAGGTTTTTGTTTGAAGGCAGTGCTGGAAGGGGAATGGCACTGATGGCTGCTATCCTGCGGGTGCTACAAGAAAATTCCCACCTCTGCTGGGTTTCTGAGTCTTGTGGAAAACATCCCCAGAGACATCCCCTGCTACTGTGGCTTAGTGGCAATTTTATAATCTTGTCTTGAGTAAATAACAGCTGGTCTTGGCATGTTCCCAGGAGCAGAACAAGGAGACAGGAGCTGTTCCCTGCTCAACTGTGGGTCAGTGCAATAACCCCAGCTGCCAGTCAGAAATGCTGGGATCGAGCTGCTGTCCTCCAAGCCCAATGTCACCAATTAATCACTTGCTGCCTGTAACCTATCAATGATGATGTGCTGGGGTATTTTTTTTATTCCTGGCTTTCTCCATCCTTCTGCTGTTTATCTCTGAGGAGCTTCTGCCAAGCTAACCCCAGTGTTTCAGGGATTAATTCTCAGAAAAAGCTCAGAGAGGAGCTCTCAGCCAGGAGCTGATTAAATGCATCTGAGCTCAGCCCTGTGATACTCGTGGTTGGGTGAGGAAGACAGGATTCTTTGCTGGAGTAGGGCTAAGAAAGATGAGGGGCTCTGACCAGAAAGTACAGCCATGTTTGATATTTAAAGTGATGTTTTTGCTACTTTAGCCTTTGTCCAGCCACAAGCTGTGAAAGGTAACTACAGGCTGTTGTTAATAGGTAACAATTTGGCTCTAACTTTAAAACCTTTTAGTGAAATTCTGCAGGAGGTCAGTAATTTTGTAATCTAATTTAAGCTTCTGGGGTATACAACAAATGCATCTTCACTAGTCTGTGCACATGTAGATGCTGTATCTAACATTTGTAAGTGCTGGCAGGAATGGAAAATACTTAGGAAGAGGAATTTTACTTTTCTCATTTCTTTGGTTATGGTTTGTTCTTAAACCATCGAACATCTCTTTCAATAAAAATAACTAATGTGTTTATTTTTACCAGAGCAGGGTAAGAAATTTGCATTAAAGAAATTACTCTATTCATCTTTTTTAGATCAGGCACATGTTGTGATTTTCTCATTTGTACTTACTGTTCAAAAAGATTTACTGAATATTTTTTTATGAATGAATATGTTGGCAATTCATCCACAAGGAGTTTGTTATGTGTATTAATTTAAACAATCAATTCTAAAGGATTTCAATGTCCAAATATCTTTGATGACTTTTAAAACCTGAAGCTAATTAGTCAAAACTGAGCTGTTTCTTTTCAAGAGGCAAGTTGTCATCTAGCAAGACAATAGCAACTTAGGGTGTTTTTTTCTGTGTTGCCTTGCCATTATAAATGGGATCTGTGCTCTTCTGCAGAAGTCTCTGTAGTGGTGCCACTAAAGTTAGTGGGAAATATGTTAGAATTTGTGATGGGACTGGGGTTTTATCCATTATTTCAGCCAATACATGAATCATCCAACTCCTTCAGTGGTGTGGAGCAGGAAGGGGAGCAACGAGGCACCAACACAGAATTTTAGTGTTAAAGCATCAAGAGTAAACACTCAGGTAAAATATTTGGCAATATCACCCAGCTTTAATTTTCACATTTTAAAGGTTGATCTTTCATGTTCCCTCAAGTTCTTTGTTTGCCTGAGTCCCTGGATAAAGTGCATGGAAAGTCAGAGGATATCTTATGTCATCACTATTTGTGTTAATGGCTTAGGAACCCACAATCCAATCAGTTAAAATAAACAACCCAGTGTAATAGGAGCATAAATCAATGAAGACTTCATTACTGAAACCTTAATGTGTAATCCATCCACCTACAGAGGAAAGGGATACTGAGAGGCAGCAAGACAAAACCAGAGGACAGTCTGATTTAGGCAACCCTGATATTTAAAAAGGTGTTGAGAACAGTAAGTCTTCCTGGAGTCTGTAAATTTGATGGATACTCACCACTCCTGACAACCTGCCCCTGACTATTAAGTCCCTATGCTAAAAAATGCCAAGAAACTCTTGAGAGGAGAGCTCTGAATGTTCTTTGTTTAGTCTGGGAGACTTGAGCCAGCTCAAATGAACAAAGATATGAATTAGGAAGATTAGCATAGGACTAAAATGATATATTTACCCAAGAGTAAGCTGCTCAGAACTGCTCTGACCCTGCTTGAGCCAGTGGCACAAATCTGGACTCCTCTAAGGTGAGGGTGGCAATACTTGGTGAAAAATGAGTTACTGGATTTCATTAAAGCCACATATTCTGTTTGTCTTGGCTCTGAAAGGAGAAGCAATCCTATCACACCGAGCCTTTTGATTTCAATAGGGATCATAAAAGGGCTGAACTTTTATGTTCAGTGCTGAGATCTCTGCTTGTTGAGTTAATAGCAAAGAGAAACAGCAGGCTCTCCCTCTGGGCATGGGCCAGCTCTGATGGGATGGGACAGGCGCTTTGCCTGTGGATTTTAGCTAAGAGCAAAAGCCAGTTGAGCCTTGGGAAAGCCATCAGGGCTCACAGACCCTTTCCACTGGATCCCCATTTCAGAAGTGATTCTCCAATCTCATCTTCATCTGACTCTTCTTTCTTTCCTTTCTTCCCCTTCCCTGACCACATCTTGCTCTTTTCTCTCATTCCCCTGCTGATACTTCTTGTCCCTGTGGCTCCCTTGGAATATATATTGAGCAGGGAATGGTTGGTAGCTCTGCTAATTGACCAAAACCAGTATGATGGGAAACCTCATTTTTCAGAGATTTGGAGTTTGTTTTTGTTGATAATTATGACCAAAAATAAAAAGAAATGTAAGAATACACTCTAGATATAGGAAACAGAAGCTAGGAAACATTGGCACTAATGTAGTTATTCCATGCAGAAAATGGCATGTACAGTTTGCCAATACAGAAGGAGATTGGGTTGCAGGGAGCTGCCAAGCATCCTACAGGCTTTCTGTGATGGGTGGAAATCTGTTTCTCCAGGCTGGCAGTCACCTGCTCTGGCTGCAAACTGATCAATTTCCTGCTTCATCCCATGTCTCTCCCAATGCATACCCTCCCTGGCTGTAACTAAGGAGGAGGTGTGGACTGCAGCTCTCTAATTAGCTACACAATCCTCAGCACCTTGTCAGCCTGTGCTGTGACTTTTTCAGGGATCCATTGGGAAAAAAGGGTCCATTTGCATTAACAGTCATTATTACAGATCTGAATTAGACTTTCCCTAATATTCTTTCTAGAGTTACCTTTTGATACGTGTTACTTCTCGACTACTTGTCCTAAATATACAGTTGCATAATGTTAAATTTGTCAGAGAATGGTTGAATCAATTTGGCTGGTAAAATGATCACATATACCTTGAATAGATACCAGGTTAGTTTAAGTTACAAGGTAGGTTAAGTTTCTGAACAGTTCAACATTCAGAAATATAGAAGCCATATATTTGTGAGATGTTATCTTATTGTCATCATTTAATTGAAAATAAAGTGATTCCATTATAGTTTGTGTGATCCTAAGGTTCTTTGGGACCAAGGCTATTCAAATGCAAGTTTTATATTATATTAGACATTTGTATGGTGCTGTATCTGTTCAGAAATAAAGACATCCAGGTCTTAACTCAAGTCCCTCTAATTGGAATACGGACCAGTGATTAATTCTTGAATCACAGCAGTGAAATGTGTTTGAAGCAGGATTAAAGAAGTGGTCTAGTGTATCACACAGGTGGATGGTAGATATCATGTGTTTCCTTCTCCTCAAGTGCATTATATCTTATTTCCTCTAATGCAAAATTTAAAGTGACTCTAAAGCAGAATGTGTCATGTCAAAGTGTGATGGTAACTTGGTCTTTAAATTATATTAGTTTAAAAATAAGCTTAAGAATTTTTCTTCTCAAATTCAAGGCTTCCACGTGGTTGTGGCTGCAAAGACAGGAGAATTTTCTTGTAGATGGGATTAATGTAATTGAAATATATTGCTCTTCAACTCCAGTAATAAGAGATGCTGTCATGGAAAACCACCTCACATTTAGCATTTCTGTGTGATACAGAATTTCCTCAACTTTGAGGTAGGCAAATCAAATCAAAAAAGAGAGCTTTAGTTTAGAATTTAGATGTAAGTTCTACAGAAATTCTACTGTGTATTAAATACTGTGTAGTATGATATGTTAAAGGCTTTTAAAATGTGTCATCAATATGTTTCCACATATTCACTGTCCAGATGGTACAGAAGTGCTCAATATCCAAACAAGGATCTCAGTGCCCCTGCACTGCATGATGCACTGCAACCCTGTGCAGCACAAAGTGTCCTGTTCTGAATTGATCTGTAAATTTGGTGTGTTTCCATTCCAGAGCTCCTGTGACAAGGATGTCATCCTGAACATTCTCAGTGTCCTCACTGACTTGCTGTCTTTGGGTAAGGAAGAAAAGGTTTGGGGCAATGGCTGTGGGCTAGGGCAGAAAGGGGGTCCTAAAGTAAGTCTGGGAATTCATACTTGCATTCAAACTTGCCCAGGTGTTTGCAAGGTGAAAAAAAATGTAAATTGTGTCTATAGATAAGCAGTCCTTACTCCTGTGTTTGAAAAACTGAGCTTATTCAATGTGTTAAAGAAAAGGAGAGACTCAGAGAAAGTTTCAATTTTTTCTTTTTAGTTTCGAAGATGCCCATGGGTTGCAAAGTATTTCATAACCCCTGGGAGTGAACCACTGGAAATGTTCACCAGTGCCATTGTAGAGAGGACTGTGAGACAGGGAAAGGAACCTGACTTTTCAGAGCCCAGGGACCCTCTAATGCAGAGGGTTCAGCCTCTCTCCAAAAGGCACTTCTGTCTTGGGGCTGCAGGGAATGGATGTCACTTTATGTGCTCGAAGCTGCACAAAAAATAAGTGTATTATTAAAAGAATTTAAAAAAACCCTCAAGTTCCTTTTTCTTTCTTCTCCACCACAAAAACATAACCTATTAAACAATTCCCAACCCAGCTAAGCTGCCAGGCTGTGGGGGCTGCATCGGTGAGTGCTGGATCCTCCTGGGTCCCCCACTCCTGGAAGCCCCATCCGAGACATCACCTGTCCATCTGGGCCTCTCTTTTGGAGCCCTGGAGCCCTGTTCCTCAGCTGGGTGTAAGGAGAGCTCCATGGGGAACAGGGGGTCCTGCTCTCCCCTAGGAACTGAAGGAGCAGCATCCCCCAACCACAGAGCCTCGATCAATGTTTGTTAACACAGTAAGGCTCCAAGGGTTAGAGTGTGGTTCCTTTGGAGACCTACATTTATTTGAAAGCTGTCCCCAAGGCTTCCCTAGGATTCCTTTTCATTTGGCAGAAGCCCAGTGCAGCTTTAGTTCTTTCCTTGTTTAATTTCCAGTATCTAAGAAAAGATCACTGAGCCTTTTGCTGCTTTGAAACCTGTCGCTGTCTGGGCTCATTCCTCTCTGCCACATTTCAGTGCACACTGCAAAAACTTCTACAGCATGTGGGTTTGGGGAGACAAGGACTGTGGTGGTAACAGGTTGTTGCTCTTGTGCTGAGATTGGGGCAGGAACAGGTGAGAGCCAGGATCGTAGAAAAGGCAAAGAAGGCTTTATTCAAAAGAACCGTGTGGTTTTTATAGAGTGGTACAATAGGTTCTATTCTATTGGCTAACTAACAAAAACATCTTCCTCACACACTATCCTTGAGAGGAACAGAAAAATGAAGTAGAAAAACACCACCTGCAAATTGTTTATACTCAACGAGTTATCACATCTTTCCAACTCCCTAAAATTTCTCACAAGCTGCTGTGAGAAACATTTGCCATTTCTCTGTCTCTGTCCCATGGCATCCACAACGGGTAGCAGAGCACAGAGTTCCACCATGCAGTTCCATCCATGGAACTGCAGAGCACACAGCTCCATCCATGTCCCCAGGCTGGGGACACCAGGCATTCATGGCCAGTTCTGCAAACGCTCATGGCACTCAAATATTGCCTGAAGGCCACGGAAGCTCCGTGTGCTCCTTGCAGACCGAGGCCTTGTGGCAGCTGTGGCTCAGGGAGGGGATGCTCTGAGCTGTCTCTCCTCTCTTCCCCAGGCACTGGACGGAGGATTCACTACGTGGTCAGCAAAGGGGGCAGTGAGGCTCTGCTGCAGGCCCTGGGCACGGCTGCCCGGACAGAGCCACCCGACCATGGCACCCTCCTGCCCCTGCTGCGCCTGCTGGCCAGGGTGGGCCAACGAGGTACTGCTGGGGGCTTCTGGAGGGGGGTCAAAAACGAGGTACTGCTGGGGGCTTCTGGAGGGGGGTCAAAAATGAGGTACTGAGGGTGCTGGGGGACTTCTGGAAAGGGGGTCAAATATCAGGATCATCTCATTGCAGCCTTCCAGTAGCTCAAGGGGACAGATATTATAGTAGGGCCTGTTGGTACAGGATAAGGAGTAATGGTTTTAAACTGAAAGAGGATAGGTTTAGATAAGATGTAAGGAAGAAATGATACAGGATAAGGATGGTGAGGCACTGGCATGAGTTGCCCTGAATGTTTCCAGGGTGGATGCCCCGTCCCTGGAAACATTCAGGGTCAGGTTGGACAGGGCTCTGAGCAACCTCGTCTGGTGCAACAGGGGGTTTGGACTAGGTGGCCTTTAAAGATCTTTTTCAATCCAGACTATTCTATGTTTCATATATGGTGACTCAAAGTGAACCCCATGTTTTTCCATTTTCAGTGAGATTAATATTGGTTTAACTCATTGATACATTTGAATGCATTTCTCATAAGATTTTGAGTTACAAGGCTTAATAAACAGGTTTAGCAGCACAGCTGCAACCACCTGGCCTTTGCAACAGTTTAATTCTCATTTTCTTTTCACAGATAGGAAGTTTGGGCTTAAAGTGCAGAAGGCAGAAGCCACTGATGTAATACTGAGCTTGACAAGAAGACACCTGGGCCACCACCTGCACCTCACCCACTGCCTCTGGGTCCTGAGGGTTTGTGCTTCTAATGGTGAGTGCCAGGATTTTCCTCTTTTCTTCTGTGTGACAGCCACCAGGGATCTTTTTTACTCGTTTCAATGCAAAGAAACATTATTCCTGGTAGGGTTAGTGCCTGCATGCACCACTAATATACAGAAAAGCACAAAAGCCAGAACAACCTTAGAAAAAGGTGTTCCTCAAGGGGCCTATGCAGCCTTTAGAGTGCATTTCATCTGTGAGCTATGGAAATAAAAGTGCTGTAGTGAAAAATATTCATGGCAAAAATCTCCTATTCTGGAACATAGATAGTCAATTCTTTTGCTCTGAGACTTGGGTACCTTAAGTCTCTATACAGTTGCCATTACCATAACAGCCAAATGTCTCACTATTGTTGATTGTATTGATCCTCAGAGCAGCTCCACTTCTCCACTTCTCCAGAGGGTGGAGAAGCAGAGGGTGAGAGAAATCTTACTTATTCAAGGTCCCCCAGGAAGCAAATATTAGATCCTGGTCTTCTGGCTAGTATCCCCTCAGATGTTCGCTCTCCCAGCTTTTCTTGCTTGGCAATGCCCTCATGTTAAGTGATTCAATCAAAGGGATTTCCAGTATTCTCTCTCGGGATCATTACAGATTCATACAGGCTATAAAGCACTGAGCTTGTCAGCACAAATTTCCCTTTGCTCACTCTAACCCTTTCCTCTCCTTCCCTACATCCCTCACCCAGCAGATAATTCTTGATGGCCATCCTGTCTGCAGTCTGCATCCTGAGATTTAGCCCTCCTGGCACCCAGCCCTGCAGGTCCCCTCTGCCTGGACAGGAGCTGGCTTCATGCTTTGGGCTTCCTCAGGCAAGCAGCCAAGCCTCAACACTCAACCCCTCTCCCCGTGATAAGCAGTGTTTGAAAGTCTGAGTGTGGCTGAAAATGCAGCCAAAGCCAGAAGATGAAATGTGCCTTTATTTGGGTTTCACAGCTGTGCAGTGACCCTGTGCTGCCTCTCACTCAAAATTATGATTTGCCTACTTCCCTGCTGCCTGCTTCAGTGCACCTGCGCTCAGTTCAGCTGCTGTTTCTGCAGAAGTTTTAGGATGCACGCTGCAGCCTGCCCTCCTTTCTGTTAATGTCAGACCCCAGAACCCCAGCTCTGCACCTTTGCTGGAACCTCTGTTACTCTCCAGGTATCTCCAGCACTCTCCGTTAATAACTTTGAATTTGCGGCCTCTGTGGCCCAGCTGGGAAACCTCAGGGGAGGTTAGGTGAAAATCTGTATAGGTGTGATATCAAACCAGGGGATTACATGATCCCAGCCTTAAAAATTATGGAGTGGAACTTAGAAAGCCAGAACCATACAAAACTCTTGAGAGTGCTTAGGTATGAAAGCAGTAAAGATAAATCCTTGCCTCATGCCCCACTCTGGGCTGCTCCCTTCACTGCCACCAGATGTTTGTGGCTGCTCTGGAGCAGGATGAGCTCGAGCAGCCTTGTCCACCACCCTGGCTCTAATGAATTGCCAGCCAGTGTGAATGTAGCTGGCAGGCCTGGGAGGCTTTCCATCACAGGACAGCTTGGCAGGGACACTGGAGGACAGCAGGAGATGATGAGCCCTCTGGCAGCTCTCTGATGACCACTGGGAGATATCTACAAAACAGCCAAAACCCAGCAGTGGGCAGGCAGCCAGGGCTCCTTCTGGCTGCTGTTGATTACTGATCCTTTCACCTTGGTCGCATCCATTTAATATTTCAGGGCTGGATTTGTTCCTTCATTACACAGAGCTATCCTGTCTCATAGTGGGGAGGTCTGGCTAAACACCTAGGCTATGCATTAGGTATTGAAACTGATTGCAAAATCTATCTTAAAAAGTTTCTAGTCTGTTAAAAAGTGAAGGATTAAAGGGAAAATTGTCCTAGATGTATTTAAACTGCATTCAGAAGCCCCCCAAATGCACCTCCACTCTGCTGAATAACAGCACAGAAAGAAAACCCTGCCCTTTAAGCCCCCATGAAATGAACTGTCCTCACTGAGTTGCATGTAGGAAATCTGGGATGAATTTCACCTCTGTCACTTTTTTTCTGGGAGAAGACCGTTTTTTAATTATAATTTGTTCTCTGGAGAGTACAATGTCTACAGGAAAAATGGCTTTGGGGAAATTGGGAAAGAGCTGCAGGACTGGTTTTGCACCTGATTTTGGCTCAGGTTGTGTCCACAGACAGCTTTGTGCTTCACTTTCAGTGTTTGTAAGGGGACCTGTGGAGTCCAGATGGGAGCCCAGAGAGCTCATAGCCCCAGGGGCAGCTACTCTTCCCCACATCTCTTCTAAGCAATGTTTGCCAGCTGCCTCCTTCAGAGCTGACTGCTTTTTTTCCTTTTATTGCCATAGTTACCACGGGAACTATGCTTGGCATCAATGGAGCCATGGAGCTGCTTTTCAAAGTCATCACTCCCTACAGCAAGAGACACGTCAGGACGGTCAGGTAGGCAGGAGCCCCAGGGGAACTCATCTTTCCAGGACAGCAAGAAATAAAATTCTGGTTCCACTTGAAGAGGCAAAGAAATCAGAAATATATGCAGTTTCTACTCACTTTAAATCTGCAGGGTTTTTTAAGAGGCAGAAATAGATCCCTGAAGGACACGTTAATGCTGTGATTCATCATATGATTCATGCTGGTGGCCCTTTATTTGTAGTGTGCCCTAGACAGCGATGGCAGTTTGATTGCAAGGTTCCCTCCTTCATTTCCCAGACACAACTGGGTTTGGAGAAGCATGTGCTGGCAGCAGACAAGCCACTCCTGCATCCCACTCAGCCAGAACTGCCTGCCACCATCAGCCTGGGGGTAGATAGAGTGGAATCGAGGCAGTGCTGCCTCATCCTCCATTTGCAGAGGGCCATGACCTGGTCATCATGATATTTTTGAAGTATGACAGTTCATACTAGTATTTGTATCTGCTTTTAAGCCATCCCACATATTTCAAATCGTTCTTTTCTGAAGACATCAAGTCCATTTTATATCTTCATCTCAATGCTGAATGTTAGTCCCCAAGCTGTCTGTTCTGACCACTTCCTCAGATGCCTTTCAAGGCAAACTTTATGAGCGCAAAGCACATATCTCTGGCTTGCTCTTAAAAAGCAGGAGGAAGAATTTGCTGCTGTGAGCTGTGCCCACACAATCCCATTTGCTTAAGCCACACAGAACCTGCCAGTTCTCCTGCTGGGACATGCAATGGCTTGTGGGGCACAGTCCTTACTTGCTCAGGCATGTGTCAGCAAGGACAAGGCAGCATTCAGCCAGTTCTGGCTTCTGCATGGACCTGACATGGGTGAGGTCCATGGCTGGTGATTACTGAGGAAGCAGCTTCAGGTAGAGCACAAGGTGGAAGGATGGACAGACACAGCCCAACAGTTTGGCCACAGTTTGCTTAGCTGTGGTTGAAAGGGGGGCCAGTCACCCTGGATGTGTTAAATAATGTCCATCCTGCTGTTACCATCAAAGCCTGATAACAGTTCTCTCAATATCATGAGTTACACAATAGCTGGGAAGGAATTTGAATTAATTTCCACCAGCCACCAGTGCTGAAGCTGCACATCAACGCACGGCACTGTTGTTTGCTAAGTGCAGCTTTCTTCTCCTTCCTCTGCCTGCATGTCTGGAGATACACAAGTTTTTAGACAGTTTGCTTTGCTAAATAAGATGCTGAGGGGGCCCAGCACATGCACAACTTCCTGCAGCTGCCTTGTTGATGGGAGCCAACTCACTTTTGCCTGTGCTTTTGGCTTTCTAGCACAGTGCCAAGTACCTGGAGTGCTTCACAGCTTCAGTTCTCTCTTAGACAAAGTACCTGAGATTCCTCTACATGGGGATACCAGGATGTTTCTTACACAGGTGTTTGGATATTACCCAATCCAAAGAATATTACCACTAAGACATTATTCCTAGGATATCTGAGCATCCTTCAACATTCCCCTCAGGCCTCATGTAATAACTTAAAGATTTAGGCAGCCTGGAGAACTGTTTTGTGTATGACAGGCGTGTCCAGGATGAGTTAGTGCTGGGCTTGGCTTCTGAGGCAACCAAATGTTATTGATGGGTCCAAAACTATGCTTAACTAAGAAAATTCCACTCAGTTCCCTATTTTCCTTCCTGTGGAAGTGTTGGCTGTGATTAGGCCAATGTTAGTTCCACTTCTGTGATAGGCCAGGATCTATATGTGATGGCACTTGGGCCTGTATCAGTTTTCTGTTAAGCAATGGGACTGGCTGCCTTAAGGCTTTTAAAATGAATTTTGTGCAGAAGTGCTTTATTTTCCATTGACTGTTTCCCATAGAGGAAGTGGAAACTTGGTATCTGTCACACCTTTCTAGCCTGGCTTCTTGCTGAGATACATTTGGAGATGCAGGGAGTGTTCCTGAGGGTTGCTGTAAATGTAGTCTGTAAAGTGCTCTAAAATACTCACTTCTAAGGGAAACAATCAGAGAAACATGCTGCTTTTGATTTAAATGATTCCACATTGTCACTATGCAATATTTACCTTTTACTTCCTTTTGTCTGGTGTACAAGGATTCTTTTGAATTCTTCTGTGGACATTTTTTTCCATTTGGAGCACAGACACAAACACCAGAGAAGCAAATTCAAAATTGCCCTCAGTAAATCCCATTTTATAGCTAATAAGCCTTTTTACTTATTACTGAAAATCTTGAATTTATTTTTCATTTGAAAAAAAGGTGTCTTGTGCATTAATTTTTGTCTATCTGAGCTTTCTCACTGCTAGTTCAGTTTCCTAATTTTCTTTTTATATCCTAAAATATTTGTGCTCTTATTAAAACGTATTTTTCATGAGTGTGCAAATGGCACATACAATCTTTACACAATCTTTTCACAGGAAAAGATGATTTGGCTCCCACCTACTCTTGGTCTAATGAACAAGAACCATAAATCAGCTGAAGCCTGGTGGCCACTCTGCTGGCCTGCCCAGGGCTCAGAGTTTTGCCTTTTGTTTCATAACTAGGGGCAGCTCAGAAGCTCAGTGGCAGAGTGGAGACAGCCTGTTTTACATCAGAAGAACCACACAACCCTGTTTTGTGTTAAAACACAATTGCAACCCATTAAAAGGCACTAGTTTCTCATTAGTCAGTTGAGGCTCTGTTTGTTTGCAGTTCACTTGGAAGTGCTGCTTTCATTGTGGAAAGTGGCTTTAGGAGATATTTTTGGCAAGAATTTAGGTCTTGAGACCAGAAGAACAGACTGTAGAGTGGGTTACAGATCTTCTCTCCCAGCATTAGCAAATGCCTGGAATAGTTGCAGTCTGAAAGCCCTAAGCATCTTTGCAGCACACCAGAAATGGAGGTAGGTAGGTAGGTAGGTGTGGAGAACTGGTCCTTCCATGATTTGACTAGCTCTAGCTAAAGCTTTGTGAGGTGACTGAGGTGGGGAGCTCATGGATGTGTTTTCTGAGCTGGGAGAAAGGATAAAAAGGGGTCATGTTCTTTGTCTAGCTCAGCATGTGCTCCCAGCTATCTGACACTGGTGCAGCTCTTCCCAAAGTGACTGTGGCTATGCTGAAATTGGGAGTGTGGTATTTTGGTGTGGTTCTTGGTCACAAAAGCATCTGTTTCTTTTTGGCTATAAGTTGTAGAGAGCACCAGCCTCTAGCCTGCCGACAGAGGAAAACTCCAATGTTGTCCCAGCAATCCTTCGACCCTCACTTTGTATTTGCTCTTGATACCTTCTCTCCACCTCATAACTATGTGCCACCATGGTTTGCCTTTTTGCTGTGAAGGAACAGCCGGCAACTGTGGGAGCTGAGATTACCCTGGCTCTCTGATCAGCTGCCAGGAATGCAGCACTGAAAATGCACCACTGCTCTGGTGGGTGCACCCGCCTTCCCCTGCCCTGGGCAGCAGCAGGGCCAAGGTCACTTTAAGAATCTGCCCTGGAGAGTGCCCTATAGTGAGAGCTATTTATTTAGCCCGCTAAGATGTGGAAACAAGATCCATAGTTCTATTTATTTTTCCCAGTGGCAAAGCCCTGGGGTATTTAGAAATAGTCTCCCCATGCTCCAATTGACCTTCTCTGGGTATGAGCCAAGTAGCTCTGATTCCCCTGAGACTCTGACTCATGGGCTTTATTGGCTTTAGTTAGGCATTTGAGGTCTTCAGCTTGCTGGTGCCATGGCTGTGGATCTCTCCAGAACTATCCATATCTGAGGTAAAAGCTACATGGAAAAAACATGGAACTCTCTGTGGTGTTGAGTTCTCTTGCGTTAACCACTGTGAAATCCAAGACTTAAGGCTGTCTTGCCCATCTCTCATGATGCTGTGCTGCAGAGAAGGCTTTCTGATACCTTAAAATAAAGCCAGACGATGTTCTGCTTTTCTCAGCTCTGTTTATGTCAGTAGCTGGGATATCTGATAGGAGTCTGTGTGGGATGCTCAAATCTTCACTCCATCAACACCTTCTCTAATGTAGCATCTCTGATGCCTCACACAGTGCAATGATCACTGCTCTTTTCGCCTTTCATCCTTATTATTCCCTGTATGTTCCACAGCTTCCACCCCTCTCCTGCTTTCCAGTGTCCCTTTCAACATTGTTCCTTGTTTTCCCATCTTGTTCTGAGATGTGTTTGGATGGATTGTGGGATGTGACAGTGGGAGATGTTTGCTCTCTGGTCAGCCAGGAGCTGGTCCCTTCATCATGACTCTGTCCATATTGTCAGGTATCCTCACCAGTGCTTTGGAGGCCATGAGTTGTCTGTGGCTTCATGCTGTGCAGGCTCTTCTAAGACTCTTCATGTTGAAAATGGAGTATCAAAGAGGCTGAAACCAAAACCCTCAGAGTTTATTCTCCTTTCATAAGAGGAAGACCTGTGCCATTTAGAAAATGGCAAATGGTGGGGTGACTGGTGCATTGGTCGTTCCCTCCATTATGTTTTCCTTTTCTGCTGTTAAAAGGCTGGTGCACTGTTTTATTGAAGCAATTTGGATAGTCTGTTAAAATGTCTTTGTTTTTCAAACCTCTATGAGTACATCTCTTTATCATACTGAGCAGAGCTGGCTCATGCTAAGTGTTCGCATAAACCTCGTATGAAAGATTACAACAAGAGTGAGTATTCATCAGAAATAAAAACTCTTTCTCTGGGTATTCAGAATACTTGGCTTTCTACATTGGGCTATTCCAGTAAAGTTTGACTACTTAATTAAAAGTGGAAAGTGAATAAAAAGGGTCTGGGAATGGTGCCAAATTAATTCACTAGAAAATGTGATATGCAGAAATTATCTGCCTTTGCTCATGTCCAGCATTACCCGCTTCTGACATTTGATCGCAATTCTTCTTATGTTTGGTGCTTATTGGATAGTTCCAGAGCCTCAAATGCTTGCTGATAATCTCCCTTTTCATTAAAGGGAGTAAATCCTCCCGTGTAACTCTATTTCACCTGAGGTGGATATCTGGATTCCTCACATACTGAAGGGAAAAGAAGCAAGTTCTCTTCACCTGTGGTAAATGTTTGCCTCTAGAAAGTTGGGGTCTTGCAAATGTTTGTTTCTCTCTGTGCAGTGGAGGATGACTCTGCAGTGCACAACCTGGAAGTGGCATAATGGGCATTTAAAGCTGGGTCAGGTAGAAGGTTGCTGAAAGAGATTTGTCAAGTGGGGTCAGAGCCATCTGGTGTCAGGGCTCAAAACCCAGGAGGAGTGAGAATACCACAGGTGTCTTTTCTTTGCTGATAAGTGCTCAGGGGTGATTTGAGGTGGGGAGGGATGAGCCTGAAACATGCAGCAACATTGATGGCAGTGTTGCCATGGCCATGAAGTGATTCCTGTATCACATATTTCTGTCACAGTGGGAGCTGAGGAGATTTTTACTGGCTATAGGAAGCAGAGCTCATGCAAGTGAAAAGAGAAATGCCAAGGTGATCAAAGAGCACATTTAAAGCTAAAAGCCATATTTAATATATTTAATCAGATATTGTGTCAGATTGACCAAGGAGAATATGAAGACCCTGGAAATGCTGAAGATATAAGAGGCTGTACGTTACATAATTTCAAATTAGGCTTTGAGTACAGGGATATGTATATATATAACTCTGCTGTTTAGACAAAGAAAGGAGGTGTACTGGGGATGACCTGAATACTGGACTTACCTCTTCTGCTGACAGTGATGGAGAGGCACATGGAAGAGATCCAACTGCAAATGTGCCCTAGACCCCAGTGCAGGCAGTTAGGTTTTTCCCTATCCTTAATCCTGGATATTGTCTTGCTGGTAGACCACCATAAACATTTACTACATTTCCATCTCCTGGGTTGGTCTAAACTTCCAGCTGCACTCTTCTTGAGCAGAATATGTGGTATATCTGGCCACTGCAGACTGTATTTTGAGAAAGAGCAGAAACTCAAGGCACAAACTTGGTTATTAGTTCAGGTTATCAGGTTCTTCTTCAACCTGATAGAGAAGCTGTTGTGATGGGTTCTTTTTCAGCAATGCTCTATGTACAGCTTTATGCCTTTATTTATTTGGCAATGGTTCCTGATAGAAGATCAAAAGCAAATCATTCTTAATTCGTCTTGTTAGTCTGTGTTTTGTCATTAATCATGTTGAGCAGTCTGGATATTTAATTAGAAAGTAACACATGATTCTATTGGTATGTGGTCAGAATTAATCAATGCTTAGCATTTTGAGAATAAACAGACACTATTTGGTTCACTTCATTCGTGTAGAAAATTCATAGGAAGGGAAAAAACATTTCTGTTGAGCTATATCACAGCTAAATGACTTGCTTCCCATCTGGCCTTGATCTACATGGGATTTATCCTAGAAGTCCTGTTAAATAAAACTAGAAAATACTGTTCTGAAGGAGACTATGCCAGCAA